>NC_090729.1:128456272-128516272 GCF_036898095.1 Palaemon carinicauda
ACTTGTCAAACGAATATTGTGAAACTTGTTACAGGAGAAATGTAAGTCTTGAAGATTAAGGTTTTCCCATGCAATGAAAAATATGGATGTTGTGCGGATTTAAAGGCCGTGTATTGTCAAGTTGATGCAAAATTATCGCCACGTTTACGGAATCCTATTGGGGTAGTGGAGTTATCCTGCTGTAGTGACAAGGATATGCGAAGATTCTGGAGGGATGTTGGGAGTGACTGATCAGGGATCGCTAGGTGTGCTTGGGTGAGGAAATGTTCAAAAAGATACACTGTTAAAAATTTGGTAAAAATCCTTGAATAAATGTTGCCGGGCATTTACCGATTTCAAAACGGATAGATTGACCTAAAGATTGACGTATAAGGAGTGATGATACGATCAGTAACCCATAAAAGATAATAACAATGTATGGTAAAATTACGGTCGCCTGTATTTTACTGAAATACCGCTGGGGACAGTATATTTTTTAAGGAAAATTTCCCGTTGAATTTAGGTTTTTTTTTAACAGTGTAGGTGAGTTACAATTGTTCCATTGTGCAAAACTAAAGGTGATAGAGACAGAAGTATGATTCACACAGACACAATGTTACAAGAAGAGGAATAACGGGGGGGGGGGGTATGATTTGAAAATTAATACAAGTAACAGAGAAATGGAAAGTGGAAGAACAGAGAAATGGGGAGTGGAAGAACAGAGAAATGAAAAAGGAAGAACAAAGGAATGGATAGGGGAAGAATAGAGAAATGGAAAGTGGAAGAAGAGAAAAATAGATAAAGGAAGAACAATGAAATGGATAGTGGAAGAATAGAGAAATGGAAAGTGGAAGAACAGAGAAATGAATAGGGATAAATCAGAGAAATGGAAAGTGGAAGAACAGAGAAATGGATAGTGGAAGAACAGAGAAATGGAAAGTGGAAGAACAGAGAAATGGATAGTGAAAAAAAGAGAAATGAATAGTGGAAAAACAGGGAAATGGAAAGGGAAAGAACAGAGAAAGGAAAAGTGGAAGAACAGAGATATGGATAGAGGAAAAACAGAGAAATAGATTGGGGAAGAACAGAGAAATGGATAAGGGAAGAACAGAGAAATGGATAAGGGAAGAACAAAGAAATGGATAGTGGAAGAACAGAGGAATGGATAGGGGAAGAACAGAAAAATGGAAAGTGGAAGAACAGAGAAATGGATAGTGGAAAAACAGAGAAATGAATAGGAAAAAAACAGAGATAAGGATAGTGGAAGAACAGAGAAATGAATAGGGAAAAAACAGAGAAATGGATAGTGGAAGAACAGAGAAATGAATAGGGAAAAAACAAAGAAATGGATAGTGGAAGAACAGAGAAATGAATAGGGAAAAAACAGAGAAATGGATAGTGGAAGAACAGAGAAATGAATAGGGAAAAAACAGAGAAATGGATAGTGGAAGAACAGAGAAATGAATAGGGAATAAACAGAGAAATGGATAGTGGAAGAACAGAGAAATGAATAGGGAAAAAACAGAGAAATGGATAGTGGAAGAACAGAGAAATGAATAGGGAAAAAACAGAGAAATGGATAGTGGAAGAACAGAGAAATGAATAGGGAAAAAAACAGAGAAATAGATAGTGGAAGAACAGAGAAATGGATAGTGGAAGAACAGAAAAATGAATAGGGAAAAAAACAGAGAAATGGATAGTGGAAGAACAGAGAAATGGATAGTGGAAGAATAGAGAAATGAATAGGGAAAAACAGAGAAATGGATAGTGGAAGAGCAGAAAAATGGATAAGGGAAGAACAGAGAAATGGATAGTGGAAGAAGAGAGGAATGGATAGGGGAAGAACATAGAAATGGAAAGTGGAAGAACAGAGAAATGGATAGGGGAAGAACAGAAAAATGGATAGTGGAAGAACAGAGAAATGAATAGGGAAAAAACAGAGAAATGGAAAGTGGAAGAACAGAGAAATGGAGAGTGGAAGAACAGAGAAATGGATAGGGGAAGAACAGAAAAATGGATAGTGGAAGAACAGAGAAATGAATAGGGAAAAAACAGAGAAATGGAAAGTGGAAGAACAGAAAAATGGATAGTGGAAGAACAGAGAAATGAATAGGGAAAAAACAGAGAAATGGAAAGTGGAAGAACAGAGAAATGGATAGTGGAAGAACAGAGGAATGGATAGGGGAAGAGCAGAGAAATGGAAAGTGGAAGAACAGAGAAATGGATAGGGGAAGAACAGAAAAATGGATAGTGGAAGAACAGAGAAATGAATAGGGAAAAAACAGAGAAATGGAAAGTGGAAGAACAGAGAAATGGATAGTGGAAGAACAGAGGAATGGATAGGGGAAGAACATAGAAATGGAAAGTGGAAGAACAGAGAAATGGATAGGGGAAGAACAGAAAAATGGATAGTGGAAGAACAGAGAAATGAATAAGGAAAAAACAGAGAAATGGAAAGTGGAAGAACAGGAAAATGGATAGTGGAAGAACAGAGAAATGAATAGGGAAAAAACAGAGAAATGGAAAGTGGAAGAACAGAGAAATGGATAGTGGAAGAACAGAGGAATGGATAGGGGAAGAACATAGAAATGGAAAGTGGAAGAACAGAGAAATGGATAGGGGAAGAACAGAAAAATGGATAGTGGAAGAACAGAGAAATGAATAGGGAAAAAACAGAGAAATGGAAAGTGGAAGAACAAAGAAATGGATAGTGGAAGAACAGAGGAATGGATAGGGGAAGAACATAGAAATGGAAAGTGGAAGAACAGAGAAATGGATAGGGGAAAAACAGAAAAATGGATAGTGGAAGAACAGATAAATGAATAGTGGAAAAACAGGGAAATGGAAAGTGGAAGAACAGAAAAATGGATAGTGGAAGAACAGACAAATGGAAAGTGGAAGAACAGAGGAATGGATAGTGGAAGAACAGAGAAATGGATAGTGGAAGAACAGAGAAATGGATAGGAGATGAACAGAGAAATGGATAGTGGAAAAAAAAGAAATGAATAGTGGAAAAACAGGGAAATGGAACGTGAAGGAACAGTGATAGGAAAAGTGAAAGAACAGAGAAATTGATAGTTGAATAACAGATAAATGGAAAGTGGAAAACAGAGAAATGGATAGTGGAAGAACAGAGAAATGGATAGTGGAAGAACAGAGAAATGGATAAGGGAAGAACAGAGAAATGGAAAGTGGAAGAACAGAGAAATGGATAAGGGGAGAACAAAGGAATGGATAGTGGAAAAACAGAGAAATGGAAAGTGGAAGAACAGAGAAATGGATAGTGGAAGAACAGAGAAATGGATAAGGGAAGAACAGAGATATGGATAAGGGAAGAGCAGAGAAATGGAAAGTGGAAGAACAGAGATATGAATAGAGGAAAAACAGAGAAATAGATTGGGTAAAAAACACAGAAATGGATAGTGGAAGAACAGAGATATGGATAGAGGAAAAACAGAGAAATAGATTGGGTAAAAAACTGAGAAATGGAAAGTGGAAGAACAGAGATATGGATAGAGGAAAAATAGAGAAATAGATTGGGTAAAAAACAGAGAAATGGATAGTGGAAGAACAGATATGGATAGGAGAAGAACAGAGAAATGGAAAGTGGAAGAACAGAGAAATGGATATTGGAAGAACAGAGAAATGGATATTGGAAGAACAGAGAAATGAATAGGGAAAAAACAGAGAAATGGAAAGTGGAAGAACAGACAAATGGAAAGTGGGAGAACAGAGAAATGGATAGTGGAAGAACAGATAAATGGATAGTGGAAGAACAGAGAAATGGATAAGGGAAGAACAGAGAATTGGATAGTCGAAGAACAAAGAAATTGAAAGTGGAAGAACAGAGAAATTGATAGTGGAAGAACAGAAAAATGGATAAGGAAAGAACAGAGAAATGGATAGTGGAAGAACAGAAGAATGGATAGGGGAAGAACAGAGAAATGGAAAGTGGAAGAACAGAGAAATGGATAGTGGAAGAACAGAGAAATAGATAAGGGAAGAACAGAGAAATGGATAGTGGAAGAACAGAGGAATGGATAGGACACGGACAGACAAATGGAAAGTGGAAGAACAGAGAAATGGAGAGTGGAAGAACAGATAAATGGATAGTGGAAGAACAGAGAAATGGATAAGGGAAGAACAGAGAATTGGATAGTGGAAGAACAAAGAAATTGAAAGTGGAAGAACAGAGAAATTGATAGTGGAAGAACAGAGAAATGGATAAGGAAAGAACAGAGAAATGGATAGTGGAAGAACAGAAGAATGGATAGGGGAAGAACAGAGAAATGGAAAGTGGAAGAACAGAGAAATGGATAGTGGAAGAACAGAGAAATGGATAAGGGAAGAACAGAGAAACGGATAGTGGAAGAACAGAGAAAAGAATAGGGAAAAAACAGAGAAATGGAAAGTGGAAGAATAGAGAAATGGATAGTGGAAGAACAGAGAAATGGATAAGGGAAGAACAGAGAAATGGATAGTGGAAGAACAGAGGAATGGATAGGAGACGAACAGAGAAATGGAAAGTGGAAGAAAAGAGAAATGGATAGTGGAAGAACAGAGAAATGGATAAGGGAAGAACAGAGAAATGGATAGTGGAAGAACAGAGGAATGGATAGGAGATGAACAGAGAAATGAAAAGTGGAAGAACAGAGAAATGGATAGGGGAAGAACAGAGAAATGGATAGTGGAAGAACAGAGAAATGAATAGGGGAAAAACAGAGAAATGGAAAGTGGAAGAACAGACAAATGGAAAGTGGAAAAACAGAGAAATGGATAGTGGAAGAACAGAGAAATGGATAAGGGAAGAACAGAGAAATGGATAGTGGAAGAACAAAGAAATTGAAAGTGGAAGAACAGAGAATTTGATAGTGGAAGAACAGAGAAATGGATAAGGAAAGAACAGAGAAATGGATAGTGGAAGAATAGAAGAATGGATAGGAGAAGAAGAGAGAAATGGAAAGTGGAAGAAGAGAGAAATTGATAGCGGAAGAACAGAGAAATGGATAGTGGAAGAACAGAGAAATGAATAGGGAAAAAAAGAGAAATGGAAAGTGGAAGAACAGAGAAATGGATAGTGGAAGAACAGAGAAATGAATAGGGAAAAAACAGAAAAATGGAAAGTGGAAGAACAGACAAATGGAAAGTGGAAGAACAGAGAAAGGGAGGGGAAGAACAGAGAAATGGATAGTGGAAGAACAGAGATATGGATAGAGGAAAACGGGAGAAATAGATTGGGTAAAAAACAGATAAATGGATAGTGGAAGAACAGAGATATGGATAGAGGAAAAACAGAGAAATGGATAGGGGAAAAAACAGAGAAATGGATTGGGTAAAAAACAGAGAAATGGATAGTGGAAGAACAGAGAAATGGAAAGTGGAAGAACAGAGAAATGGAAAGTGGAAGAACAGAGATATGGATAGAGGAAAAACAGAGAAATAGATTGGGTAAAAAACAGAGAAATGGATAGTGGAAGAACAGAGATATGGATAGAGGAAAAACAGAGAAATAGATTGGGTAAAAAACAGAGAAATGGATAGTGGAAGAACAGAGATATGGATAGAGGAAAAACAGAGAAATGGATAGGGGAAAAACAGAGAAATGGATTGGGTAAAAAACAGAGAAATGGATAGTGGAAGAGCAGAGAAATGGAAAGTGGAAGAACAGAGATATGGATAAAGGAAAAACAGAGAAATAGATTGGGTAAAAAACAGAGAAATGGATAGTGGAAGAACAGAGATATGGATAGAGGAAAAACAGAGAAATAGATTGGGTAAAAAACAGAGAAATGGATAGTGGAAGAACAGAGATATGGATAGTGGAAGAACAGATATGGATAGAGGAAAACAGAGAAATAGATTGGGTAAAAAACAGAGAAATGGATAGTGGAAGAACAGAGATATGGATAGAGGAAAAACAGAGAAATAGATTGGGTAAAAAACAGAGAAATGGATAGTGGAAGAGCAGAGAAATGGAAAGTGGAAGAACAGATATGGATAGAGGAAAACAGAGAAATAGATTGGGTAAAAAACAGAGAAATGGATAGTGGAAGAACAGAGATATGGATAGAGGAAAAACAGAGAAATAGATTGGGTAAAAAACAGAGAAATGGATAGTGGAAGAACAGAGATATGGATAGAGGAAAAACAAAGAAATGGATAGGGGAAAAACAGAGAAATGGATTGGGTAAAAAAACAGAGAAATGGATAGTGGAAGAGCAGAGAAATGGAAAGTGGAAGAACAGAGATATGGATAGAGGAAAAACAGAGAAATAGATTGGGTAAAAAACAGAGAAATGGATAGTGGAAGAACAGAGATATGGATAGAGGAAAAACAGAGAAATAGATTGGGTAAAACACAGAGAAATGAATAGTGGAAGAAGAGAGATATGGATAGAGGACAAACAGAGAAATAGATTGGGTAAATAAACAGAGAAATGGATAGTGAAGAACAGAGATATGGATAGAGGAAAAACAGAGAAATGGATAGGGGAAAAACAGAGAAATGGATTGGGTAAAAAACAGAGAAATGGATAGTGGAAGAGCAGAGAAATGGAAAGTGGAAGAACAGAGATATGGATAGAGGAAAAACAGAGAAATGGATAGGGAAAAAAACAGAGTAATGGATTGGGTAAAAAACAGAGAAATGGATAGTGGAAGAGCAGAGAAATGGAAAGTGGAAGAACAGAGATATGGATAGAGGAAAAACAGAGAAATGGATAGGGGAAAAAACAGAAAAATGGATTGGGTAAAAAACAGAGAAATGGATAGTGGAAGAGCAGAGAAATGGAAAGTGGAAGAACAGAGATATGGATAGAGGAAAAACAGAGAAATAGATTGGGTAAAAAACAGAGAAATGGATAGTGGAAGAACAGAGATATGGATAGAGGAAAAACAGAGAAATAGATTGGGTAAAAAACAGAGAAATGGATAGTGGAAGAACAGAGATATGGATAGAGGAAAAACAGAGAAATATATTGCATAAAAAACAGAGAAATGGATAGTGGAAGAACAGAGATATGGATAGAGGAAAAACAGAGAAATAGATTGGGTAAAAGACAGAGAAATGGATAGTGGAAGAACAGAGATATGGATAGAGGAAAAACAGAGAAATAGATTGGGTAAAAAACAGAGAAATGGATAGTGGAAGAACAGAGATATGGATAGAGGAAAAACAGAGAAATAGATTGGGTAAAAAACAGAGAAATGGATAGTGGAAGAACAGAGATATGGATAGGGGAAAAATAGAGAAATGGATTGGGTAAAAAACAGAGAAATGGATAGTGGAAGAGCAGAGAAATGGAAAGTGGAAGAACAGAGATATGGATAGAAGAAAAACAGAGAAATGGATAGGGGAAAAAACAGAGAAATGGATTGGGTAAAAAACAGAGAAATGGATAGTGGAAGAGCAGAGAAATGGAAAGTGGAAGAACAGAGATATGGATAGAGGAAAAACAGAGAAATAGATTGGGTAAAAAACAGAGAAATGGATAGTGGAAGAACAGAGATATGGATAGAGGAAAAACAGAGAAATAGATTGGGTAAAAAACAGAGAAATGGATAGTGGAAGAACAAAGATATGAATATAGGAAAAACAGACAAATAGATTGGGTAAATAACAGAGAAATGGATAGTGGAAACAACAGAGATATGGATAGAGGAAAAACAGAGAAATGGATTGGGTAAAAAACAGAGAAATGGACAGTGGAAGAACAGAGATATGGATAGAGGAAAAACAGAGAAAAAATGATAGGGGAAAAAACAGAGAAATGGATTGGGTAAAAAACAGAGAAATGGATAGTGGAAGAGCAGAGAAATGGAAAGTGGAAGAACAGAGATATGGATAGAGGAAAAACAGAGAAATAGATTGGGTAAAAAACAGAGAAATGGATAGTGGAAGAACAGAGATATGGATAGAGGAAAAACAGAGAAATAGATTGGGTAAAAAACAGAGAAATGGATAGTGGAAGAACAGAGATATGGATAGAGGAAAAACAGAGAAATAGATTGGGTAAAAAACAGAGAAATGGATAGTGGAAGAACAGAGATATGGATAGAGGAAAAACAGAGAAATGGATAGGGGAAAAACAGAGAAATGGATTGGGTAAAAACAGAGAAAGGGATAGTGGAAGAGCAGAGAAATGGAAAGAGGAAGAACAGAGATATGGATAGAGGAAAAACAGAGAAATAGATTGGGTAAAAAACTGAGAAATGGATGGTGGAAGAACAGAGATATGGATAGAGGAAAAACAGAGAAATGGATAGGGAAAAACAGAGAAATGGATTGGGTAAAAAACAGAGAAATGGATAGTGGAAGAGCAGAGAAATGGAAAGTGGAAGAACAGAGATATGGATAGAGGAAAAACAGAGAAATAGATTGGGTAAAAAACTGAGAAATGGATGGTGGAAGAACAGAGATATGGATAGAGGAAAAACAGAGAAATGGATAGGGGAAAAACAGAGAAATGGATTGGGTAAAAAACAAAGAAAGGGATAGTGGAAGAGCAGAGAAATGGAAAGTGGAAGAACAGAGATATGGATAGAGGAAAAACAGACAAAAAGATTGGGTAAAAAACAGAGAAATGGATAGTGGAAGAACAGAGATATGGATAGAGGAAAAACAGAGAAATGGATAGTGGAAGAACAGAGAAATGGAAAGTGGAAGAACAGAGATATGGATAGAGGAAAAACAGAGAAATAGATTGGGTAAAAAACAGAGAAATGGATAGTGGAAGAACAGAGATATGGATAGAGGAAAAACAGAGAAATAGATTGGGTAAAAAACAGAGAAATGGATAGTGGAAGAACAGATATATGGATAGAGGAAAACAGAGAAATAGATTGGGTAAAAAACAGAGAAATGGATAGTGGAAGAACAGAGAAATGGAAAGTGGAAGAACAGAGATATGGATAGAGGAAAAACAGACAAAAAGATTGGGTAAAAAACAGAGAAATGGATAGTGGAAGAACAGAGATATGGATAGAGGAAAAACAGAGAAATGGATAGTGGAAGAACAGAGAAATGGAAAGTGGAAGAACAGAGATATGGATAGAGGAAAAACAGAGAAATAGATTGGGTAAAAAACAGAGAAATGGATAGTGGAAGAACAGAGATATGGATAGAGGAAAAACAGAGAAATGGATAGGGGAAAAACAGAGATATGGATTGGGTAAAAAACAGAGAAATGGATAGTGGAAGAACAGAGATATGGAAAGTGGAAGAACAGAGAAATGGAAAGTGGAAGAACAGAGAAATGGAAAGTGGAAGGACAGAGATATGAATAGAGGAAAAACAGAGAAATAGATTGGGTAAAAAACAGAGAAATGGAAAGTGGAAGAACAGAGATATGGATAGAGGAAAAATAGAGAAATAGATTGGGTAAAAAACAGAGAAATGGAAAGTGGAAGAACAGAGATATGGATAGAGGAAAAATAGAGAAATAGATTGGGTAAAAAACAGAGAAATGGATAGTGGAAGAACAGAGATATGGATAGAGGAAAAACAGAGAAATAGATAGTGGAAGAGCAGAGAAATGGAAAGTGGAAGAACAGAGATATGAATAGAGGAAAAACAGAGAAATAGATTGGGTAAAAAACACAGAAATGGATAGTGGAAGAACAGAGATATGGATAGAGGAAAAACATAGAAATAGATTGGGTAAAAAATAGAGAAATGGATAGTGGAAGAACAGAGATATGGATAGAGGAAAAACAGAGAAATAGATTGGGTAAAAAACAGAGAAATGGATAGTGGAAGAACAGAGATATGGATAGAGGAAAAGCAGAGAAATGGATAGGGGAAAAAACAGAGAAATGGATTGGGTAAAAAAACAGAGAAATGGATAGTGGAAGAGCAGAGAAATAGAAAGTGGAAGAACAGAGTAATGGAAAGTGGAAGAAGAGAGATATGGATAGAGGAAAAACAGAGAAATAGATTGGGTAAAAAACAGAGAAATGGATAGTGGAAGAACAGAGATATGGATAGAGGAAAAACAGAGAAATGAATAGGGGAAAAAACAGAGAAAATGATTGGGTAAAAAACAGAGAAATGGATAGTGGAAGAGCAGAGAAATGGAAAGTGGAAGAACAGAGAAATGGAAAGTGGAAGAACAGAAATATGGATAGTGGAAGAACAGAGATATGGAAAGTAGAAGAACAAAGAAATGGATAAAGGACGAACAGGTGCGAGGCGGGGGTCACAGCAAGGAAGAGGCTAGGTGGATCATGCGCTGTTATGCAACAATTGTGTCGTGGGATTTTTGAAAATGAGGAACAAAATCTGAATGTGGCATATTTCGATCTAAAGAGAGAACCAATATGCGGGGTGTTAACGGGTTAAAGCTATTAGGTTTCTAATGAAATAATGAATGTTGAAATAAATAGTTTATTCGTATAAAGATCTGGGAATAAATATAACAGATGATGCTAAGAAAAGAGGTGAATCACAGAATAGTAATGTGAGCAAAGTATTAGGAATTCAGTGGCCCTTGCCCAGAGGTCACTGCTTAGTAGGGTGCTTTGGGCATTAGACAATAAGAGGTCACGGACATTCTCATGCTAAAGGTAGTATGTTGGCCAGGGCACCAGCCACTCGTTGAGATGTTACCGCTAGAGAGTTATTGGGTCCTTTGACTGGCCAGACAGTACAACATTGGATCCCTCTCTTTGGTTACGGTTCATTTTGTCTTTGCATACACATACACCGAATAGTCTGGTTTTATTTTGTCCACATTCTCCTCTGTCTTCATACACCTGATAACACGGAAATAACCAAACAACTCGTGTTCTCTCAAGGGGTTAACTATTGTAATGTATTTGTTCAGTGGCTTCTTCCCTCTTGGTAAGGGTAGAAGAGACTCTTTAGCTATGGTAAGCAGCTCTTGTAGGAGAAGGACACTCCAAAATCAAACCATTGTTTTCTAGTCTTGGGTAGAGCCATTGCTTCTTTCCCCTGGCTTTCCATTCCCTTGGGTTAGAGTTTAATCTCTTGGATTAAAGGTATCAGCGAGTGAACGCACTGTCACTAAAGCTAAACACTCAGTACAGTAATTAGTGGGTAACGTCACTGTAATGATTCTATGAATAAACATGTTTCATTATTGAAAAGCTTTTCCATTTCTGACATCTGATTTGAAATATGGTAAATGAAAAGGAGACACCTGTTGAACCATAAACATTGACGTCAAAGTGTGTGCTCACAAGTATTTTCCAATAGAGTTAAAAAAATTCAACAGTTTTGTAGAGAATTTTTTTTTTTTTTTACAATAGTCTACACTCTGGCGTATTAAAACTATGATCTGTTGAAATCTTAATTTCATTCCACAAAGCATTCTTCTTCTTCTTCAGATTGCCCGGAGCTTCTCTCCGGACAGGGGCTTTTTGACGGTGCGTCTAGCACTCTAGCCCTTAGACCACAAAGCAGTGGAACAAGTTGATTCAAGAAAGTGATGAATAAATGACTTTTTCAAAGGCCATATATCTTGCTAATAAACATGTTGATCTCATGCAGAGAGTAAAGGTCAGAGACAGTACTACATTGGGTCCTTCTCTCTGGTTACGTTTCATTTTCCCTTTGCCTTCACACACACACACACACACACACACACACACACACACACTAAATAGTCTGGCCTATTCTTTACATATTCTCCCGTAGCCCAGTCATTCCCTAACCATAGATTTCGGGAGGAGGGGGAACTGCTGATATTTTATCCCGAAATAAACGTTTGCTGTGGCTTTTCTATGGCAGATATCAACAGGAAAATTTGTATGGAAATAGAAAATTTCCATCCGATTAATCTCTGAAAATTTTATTTAGATATGTGAAATATTCCACGATCAATTTACGGCAATATGTGAAAATAATCTGGATACCTGTAAAACTCAAGGAGCAGTTTGCTCCTCCTCACTGATTTTTTAGCTGAAAGTCGTCACTCACGAACAAAAGTGACAGCCAGGGTATGCCCATAGCAGGTATGAACCTGAAAATTGGCAGAAACAAAGCTTGATTATATGAATGTGTATATATATATATATATATATATATATATATATATATATATATATATGTATATATATATATATATATATATATATATATATATATATATATATATATATATATATATATATATATATATATATATATATATATATATATACGCACATATATATATATATAAATATATATATATATATATATATATATATATATATATATATATATATATATATATATATATGTATATATATATATATATATATATATATATATATATATATATATATATATATATATATATATATATATATATATATATATATAATGCATTAAAATTTCGTTTGAATATATTTATTGGTATAGGAGTTATTGATTCCGCCGTCGAAAATATCAGCTGCCCCCCCCCCCCCCCCCCACAACCCCCACCTCATCCACCTCGCTCCGAAATCTATGGTTAGGGAATGACTGGGCTACGGGTGGGCTGAGATATCTTCAAAAATAATTTGGCCTTTCATATAAGGTCACTCACTTAGTTCACGACAGATATTGGGAATATAGAAAAATTGAACCGCAAAAATTACTATAAAACACGAAAGGACTGACATAAGCCACAGATGCCGAACGAACTTTATATTTTTGTACTATTTCACAAAACGAATTCACAAAATCACGGAAAGGACATGACTTCATTGTTCGATTCTGGCATTTCTGAGAAGAATCTATTCATTTTCTTACACAACGAACACTTGTATACACTTAAAGAAAAATAGTAATTTCATTCAGATATTTTTCCGTAAAAATATGCTCTGCTCATCCATATTTCAGTAAAATATAGGCGACCGTAATTTTACTTTCTTTGTTATTATCTTTTACGGGTTGGTGACCGTAATATCACTCCTTTACGTCAAGATATCGTTTTGAAAACGGTAAAAATCCTGAAATGAATGTTGCTAGGCATTTGCCGTTTTTAATGCAAATTTTTAACAGTATTGTGGAGGGGTATTCACAACACCTGCACATTGTTAGAAATTTGCCTTAAAAACCGGTAAATGCCTGGCAACATTCAGTCCAGGATTTTTACCGGTTTAAAACGGATATATTGACGTAAAGGAGTGATATTGCGGTCACAAACCCGTAATTGATAATAATAAAGTAACGTATAATTACGGTCGCCTATAGTTTACTGAAATGCTGCTGAAAATAGTATATTTCAAGAAAGGAACCCTAATTAAAATTACGTATTTTTTTCTTAAACAGTGTAGTAGGTAGGTTCTGGTGGTGAGGCATTGCCTTTGCAACGGCGCCATTTTTTTTTTTTTCTAAAGGAATTGTACCTTTCCATCTGAATGATCTCAAAAACAGCTTACCGTACTCTATCACACAACAAGTAACACATCCTCGTCGATTCCATCATTGATAATGATATATTTTGAACCCGTAATGATAAAGATTAAAACAAAGCACTCATAATTCTGTATCAAAAATGTTTGTGTGTGCGAGTGTGTGTGTGCAAGTAAGTATTCAATTATCAAGGATAAATGCCTTATGTGACATGAAAAATACATCGTGAAATACAGAAAAAAAAACTTTTTGATACAGAACTTTGAGTGCTTTGTTTTAATTTTTATCATTACAGTCCAAAATATGTCATTATCAATGATGGAATCGACGAGGATATGTTACTTGTAATGTGATAGAGTACGGTAAGCTGGAAAAAGATGCAGACAAAAAAGAATATGTATATATATTATATATGTATATATATACAGATATATATATATATATATATATATATATATATATATATATATATATATATATATACATATATATATATATATATATATATATATATATATATATATATATATATACATATATATATATATATATATATATATATATATATATATATATATATATATGTATATATATGTGTGTGTGTGTGTGTGTATATATATATATATATATATATATATATATATATATATATATATATATATATATATGTGTGTGTGTGTGTGTGTGTGTGTGTATGTATGTATATGTATATGCATATGAATATGTATCATTCGGTGAATAACTTGTTTTATCCTTCACTAAACTATAGAGAGAACTACGACCTATCGCATCTCTTCCTTTCATTCGTACATTTCACTTCCAGTTGACACTATATGTACGCCCCGGTGTCAGACGATGGAGTGTCAACCTGTGGCTCCTGGTTTCTACGGCTATTTCGACCGAGATTCTGGAAATTCCTGCTTATCCTAATCATGTTAATGTTCATTATTCATATTTCTTACAACATACTTCACTTCAAAGTCTTTGTGAATTTCAAGTTTCGGTCGGACATTCAATCTACGGTAAGTAAAAGTCTTTTTATAGTTTAATTTTGAAATATCTATCTTGATGCTGTTACTGTGTTTGAAATATTTTGTTCGAATTGTTCATTATTTCCTATATCGTTTATTTATTTCCTCATTTCCTTTCTTTGCTGGGCTATTTTTCCCTGTTGGAGCCCTTGGGCTTATAGCATATTACTTTTCCAACTTGGGTTGTAGCTTAGGTAGTAATAATGGTAATAAGTGTTTGAAGTATAGTGAGTGTGACACCATTTTAAACATATGTCGTATATTTTATTAATGTACTATTTCTAAGAGACAAAAGACATTTATGTTGTGATTAGTAAATTTATCAGCCATTTTATTGGATTCCGAGATTTCAATGATTTTAAGAAACGTAGGTTTAATAGATTAGATTTAAATAAATATTTGTCATAGGTTTTAATATAGGATTTAATTTGTATTTTATCAGTTTGGCTTAATATATATTATGTTTTATTTATCCCGAATGTATTCAGGCCAGTTCTGTAGGAGTTTAATTTGACCTATCGTGCTGGTGAATCTCTTCCCATGAAAAAAATATTTTTCAAATATCACTACTGGAGAGAGAGAGAGAGAGAGAGAGAGAGAGAGAGAGAGAGAGAGAGAGAGAGAGAGAGAGAGAGATTTTGACTGACATGGCTCTGTTTCTCTTA
The DNA here is from genome assembly GCF_036898095.1 of Palaemon carinicauda. Classification (NCBI taxonomy): domain Eukaryota; kingdom Metazoa; phylum Arthropoda; class Malacostraca; order Decapoda; family Palaemonidae; genus Palaemon; species Palaemon carinicauda. Next base: position 128,471,290 of record NC_090729.1, read on the forward strand.
ACAGGAGCAATCGGTTAATAAGAGCTTATCGTCGAAGACTAAGACGAATGAGATGTCTGTCAACCCTGTCAATAACAACAACAACAACACTGCAACTGGTAAAGCCTTAACGGAAGGTTTGCTCAACAAAGAGAAAAAACGATGTCCACCGGTACCTCCAAATCTAGGTATTTACTTTACTGTGTTGTCCGGAAGTCTCATTCTTTGAAAACGTTAATTTTATTGTTTTAATTTGGTACCAAATCACAAAGAGAATACTCCCCAAGTTAAGAAACGCGCACATACACAAGCACACGTATATGTACAGTTGGCTTCATTAATTCCGATACACTTCCCAGGAAGCTGAGGAGACGTCTGAAGGCAGAAGGTAAATCTGTGTTTAGCAAAGAGAAACTGTTGGCAACGCTGCCTGGTAAACAAAGTCGTTGAGATTGTAAACACGTGATCAGACGCATTTTTTTTATTTTTGAAATTCTTGCGTAATAAGCGTTTGTAAAATTAACAATAAAAAAAAAAGCATTTTGATCAATTGTTTACAAGCTCAACAACTTTGGTTTCAGGCAGCGTTGCCGACAGTTCCTCTTTTGCTAAACACAAAATTACTTAATGCAAAATGCAGCCGTTAGATGTCTCCTTAGTTTCCCGTGACGTGTATCGAAATTAATGAAGCCAACTGTACATACATTCACAAACACACACACACACACGCATATATATATATATATATATATATATATATATATATATATATATATATATATATAACGGATTTTGAGCGAAGCGAAAAATCTATTTTTGGGTGAGATAGCCATGTCGTCCTGATGGAAGTTCCTATAGGGTAGCTTCCTAGGGTATATTACAACTACGGCGATATTCCCAGAGAATTTACCTTAAGGTACCAGAATTCTAACTCCTGGAGCGAGTATCCCTCGTGAAAGGGATATCGCGACATATCAGAGGACGTATTCTAGACACGTCACATGGCAATCTACTACCTAAATAGAGATTCGTCTCGTAAGAGGGAGATTGACGAGATACGAATTCGGGAAGAAAAAGGGGGGAGCCGCTCCCAAGGCCTCCCAATCCCCCGATTCGTATGCGTGCCTGGCGCCAATCCTGGCGCCATCTGTATTCCTTGTAGCGTACACGAGGTGCTACAGATACTGTATGTAGGGAGGGGTCCTACAGCCCTTTCTTAGAAAGGCAAGGGCGGGTCCATCAGGACGACATGGCTATCTCACCCAAAAATAGATTTTTCGCTTCGCTCAAAATCCGTTTTTTGGGCTCAAGCCATGTCGTCCTGATGGAAGTGTACCAGAGCATTACTGTATCTGTGGATTCTCAGAACGTGCCGTACTCCCCGGAGATATTTATTCCCGGTCGACTAGACCTAGAGACCTAAGATGTTACCGTTATACATCTTTTCAACTAACTATAAACTATGTTAGAGCTTCCTGCCCCCTACAGGGAAGAGTCCTACTAGACTCTGGAAAGTCTCGAAGAGTACATATATCTATGTATGAATATCAGGCAAGCTAATATAGTGGTCTTGCCCTATATTAAGTAAAGCATAGTTTGTAAAGGACCACTGCGTCAATATGAAATATCGACCAGTTTTCCGCACAATACTTGTATTGGCCAAAGGTTTTATATCCGCATAGGAGGAAAACCAATGCAACCTAGCTTGCATAAAGGAACAATTCTATTAGAATTATCCCAGATAAGGTACATAGAATGAATGCTCAATTATACCAATAAATTGACACAGGTGAAGGAGACGCAAGGTTCTCAAGAACAAGCTTATTGACAGACAATAAACAGACAGGTTAACCACAATTATACATATATGTATAAGAAGAGGATAACCCAAAACTTTAAGCATAAGTATGATAGTAAACAGGGCTTGTTTGTCTGAAAGAAAAACATTAGATGCCACTTTTAAGATACCGAGGTATCAAAGACATAAAAGCCTGTATTACAAATCAATGACATTAGCGTTAGAAACGCTCGGCACACATGTCTGCACTTATGCTAGGTTCACCTTCGGAAGTGGAACAGTCTGGATGGGCAACACAGTGCCCTCACTTAGTTTGTAGTACAGTATGTAACTACACACTCACCCTGGAATTAATCGTCCCAATTAAGACCACTGTTCCTCGCAGAGTTAAACAGTAGGGTTAACACCGCGACCCACTGCTACCACAGATCTCTTTTAGTTCCTCTACTTGCTTCGCATAGTGGCGAAAGAACACTCTGGAAGACTTCCAGCCAGTGTATGAACGGAGATGTTCAAAATCCATGCAATTAAAGAAATTTAAGAATGAGGCAACTTTCCTCGGATCGTGACCTGCGGGTGTATTGTCAGGATCCGCTCTGCGAATAAAATATGTGATTTTTGCTCTGAGTTGATTCAGAGATAAATTTGAGCCTGATGTTTCTCCCCTGAATAGTTGACCACCCTTGAAGTCTGAAGTTCTATGAAGATAGACCTTTAGGCATTCTACTGGACATAGAGATGCATCTTCTTTCAGAGGGCAGATTCTCCAGGGACCCCACCTGTTGGTGGGTAACTCATTCTTGGCGAGAAACGTAGGATCCGGAAACAGGTTCAGTTCTTCCCCATCCAGGAACTGAACACGACCTGCCTCTCTCGAGAGGCTACAATTTCACTAACCCTGGCCCCGGACGCGAGTGCAAATTAGGAAAATAACTTTTTGTGTCAAATCCTTTAACGCACATTCTTCATTGCTCAACAGAGAAGCGAAATGAAGAACTTGTCTAAAGACCATGAAATGGGCTTTGGAGGTGCTGAAGGTCTGAGCCTAGCACAGGCTTTCGGGACTTTATTAAAGATCTCGTTACCTAGGTCGACCTGGAAGGCATATAGAATGGGTCTTGTCAAAGCAGACTTACACGCTGAAATCGTGTTCGCTGCCAACCCTTGACCATGGAGGTGGGGAAAAAGGATAAGCAGAAGTCTGTCAAGATCTCCTGCGGAATCTTCGCCTTGACAAAAGGCCACCCATTTTCTCCAAGATGACTCATATTGCCTTCTAGTAGATTTGCATTTATATTCCTCAAGGAAGTCTATACTGGCTTTCGAAATCCCGAAACGCTTTCTCACCGCTAGGGAGAGAAAAACATGACCTGCAGGGTCCGGGTTTTCTGTAATGAAGCGCAGACAGTTGACTTCTGGACTCGCTGGGTCAGAACTGGATCTGGTAGTGGTACAAACTTCAGCTACAGTTCCAATGCCAGGAGGAACCACACGCTGTTCGGCCACTTGTGGGCCACTATTGCCGCTACCCTTTGAAGGATCTCAGTTTGTTGAGGACCCTCAACAGAAGGTTGTGAGGAGGGAACAGATAAATCTTGGACCATCTGTTCCAGTCGAGGGACATCGCGTCCACTGCTTCCGCTAAGGGGTCCTCGTACGGGGCACGTACAGGGGCAACTTCTTGTTGTCTTTCGTCGCAAAGAGGTCTATCTGCAGTTCTGGGACTGATTCAGAATGAAGGAGAATGATCCTGCGTCTAAGGACCATTCCGACTCTATCGGTGTGAACCTGGATAGAGCGTCCGCTGTCACATTGCGGACTCCTTGAAGGTGAACTGCCGACAGGTACCACTTCTTCTTTTCCGCCAATCGGAAGACGGCCAACATCACCTGGTTGAGAGGTGGTGACCTCGATCCTTGTCGATTCAAGTATCTTACAACTACCTCGCTGTCTATTACCACTTTCTGTGGAACGAATGACACGGGGAGACTTTCTTTAAGGTAAGGAGCACTGCCCTAGCTTCTAGAAAGTTTTATGAGAAAGGTCTTGAATAGCCTGGACCAAGTCCCCTGGACTTTTTTCCGATGAGAGTGACCTCCCCATCCCTCCTTTGAGGCGTCTGAGTGAATCGTCACCGACGGGGGAGGTGGCTGAAGAAGAACCTGACATCTTTAGATGTCTGGCTTGGGACCAAGGCCTGAGAAGAGTACTTAGCCGAAGCGGCTGGTCTTCTCAGATCTCTTCACGCGTTTGATGCATAACTTCTCCAAACTCCGATTGCATCCTTTAGCTGTGCTCTAGCACTGGGTCTGTCACCGAAGCAAACTGGAGAGAGCGCAGTACTCTCTCCTGCTCGTGTCTTGATATCCTTTCGGAATCTTGAAGTCTCTTGACAGAACCCGCTATCTCCTTCCTTTTCTTCGCTGGGGTGGAGAAACGGTGTGACAAAAGGTCCCAGTGGAACTTTTGAGATGGAGAAAGTCGAGACTTTTTCTGTTGATCTTGAAGCCTAGGTACTCTAGGAACTGGATCACTGACTGGAAGCTTGCAAGCATTCTGTCTCGGATGCTGCCCACACCAACCAGTCGTCCAGGTAGGCTACTACCTGAATTCCCTTTAGGCGAAATTGTTTGAGAGCTACGCTCGCAAGCTTCGTAAAAATCCTTGGGGCTATGTTTAGCCCGAATGGCATGGCTCCGAAGGCGTGTAGTCTTCGCTGTAGCCTGAACCCTAGGTAGGGGGAGAGTCGATGGCTAATTGGAATGTGCCAGTAGGCATCTGACAAGTCTATAGAGACGGAATATGCCCTCTTGGGCAGTAAGGTCCTTATGTGTTGCAGTGTTAGCATTTTGAATTTGCAATTCACTTTGAACTTGTTAAGTGGCGACAAGTCCAGAATGACTCTGAGCTTTTCCGAGTCTTTCTTGGGAACACAAAACAGCCTCCCTTAGAAATTGATGGGCTTCACCCTTTTTCTCCAACCGTTCTTGAACGTAGTCCTCCATAACGGGGGTGGAGTGTTGGAAAAAACCGAAGGTACGGGGGTGGAGTGCTGTACCAGCTCCCGCCCAATCCATTCTTGAGTAGGCTGTGGGCCCAGGGATCGAAGGTCCACCGATCCCGAAATTTCAGAAGTCTCCCTCCTACCGGTATCACCTCACTTGGACTGTTGTCCTGAGGTCTTGCCTTCCTGACCACGACCACCCCTAAATCCCCTTCCCCTTGAGGAGCGTCTAGACGAGCCTCTGGCTGCTCCTCTAGGCTTTGCTCGGAAGGAAGTAGACTGCCCTTCGAACGCTGGGGTGAATGCCGTGGACTGTGTCGACACGGCCTGGGGTACCCACTGAAAGGTGGTCGGGGTTTGTGCCACGATCTGGGGCACTGGGGGCAATGGCAATTGCAGTTGCTGTTGCTGTCTAAGAGGCTTGGCTGGCCGAGACGGTAGCCTAGTCCTCATAGTCTTCCTCTTTGGTTGAGGACCCTCATCCGGGGAAGACTTTCTTTTGATAGCCAGGTCCCACTTCTGGAGAAGGTTTCTATTCTCCAAGGTGGCTTTATCAAAAACTTCTTTGACCAAGTCGGTAGGGAAAAAGGTCTTTTCCCCAAATGTTGGAGGAGATTAGTTTCTTTAGCTCGTGCCTCACTGTAGCCGAGGTAAACACGAACTCCTTACCAGCTCTCCTTGCCTTGACGAAGCCATAAAGGTCCTTCGTCACTGTGGCCAGATGAGGCTTGGCCACTACCATGAACATTTCATGGACCTTGGGGTCACTTGCCATCGTCTCGAGAGTAGTCTGAAGAGACATTGAGGCAGTCAGTCTTTCTTTTGTATCGAGCTCACTTCGCAAAAGAAAGTCAGACAGCTTAGGGGGGTCCTTGCCGAACTGACGTCCGGCAATATCAGCCTCCAACTTTCCACTTAGAACGTAAGATGGACGTCCTTCCAATCTTTGTGGTCCATAGGCAGGGCCAGCGACAAGGGTTTACACTCCTCTAGGGAGGGGCAAGACTTGCCGGCCTCGATTGCTTTTAGTACAGCCAGAAACCCTTTCTGTAAAAAGGGGGAAGGCTCTAGTAGGCGAGGACACAAAGGAAGGGAGCTTCCTATTCAATGCAGCTACCTTTGAGTTAGAGAAGCCCCTCTCTTTCATCGAAGATGAAAGTAGAGCTTGAGCCTTAGCATGGTCATCACTATGACCTCCTTCGGCTCTGCCTCCTCCTTTGAAGCTGGTTCCTTCCTCAGCCGGACATAACAGTCCGGATATGGTGCCTTGCTGGGCCAGAATTCTACCCTCCAGGGGAACTGAGCCCAGCATATCCGAGATGACGATCTTTCCAGTCGTCATCGACATGTGCTCAGCATACCTCCATGGGTTAGCATCCGAGCACAAAGGAAGGTCTTTCACATTGAGCTTTTCTGGGGCCCATGTGATTCTGCAAGGCACTGCATTCGCAGTTCCATTGCAGCCGCCTTCTCCTGATTCTCCTTCTGCATTTGTTGGATCATTCCAACAATAGAAGAGAGGGCCTGTCCCAGCTCTACTGGGAGACCGGCCGATGTAGAGGGACTTGAACTTCATCCTGGGCTTCTGCAAGGAGGTCTTCCTCCTGACAACCGTCCACATCAGATATCCTGTCATTTAGCTAGATGTCTTGCATCGCGACCGCGACTTCAGCATCCACCTGGATCTGAACATAGGGGATCTCCTCTTGAGGCTGGGGAATCACTGCCTCAGCTGATGCCTTAGGGAAAAGATACGCCCTCATCTTCTCACTTGGAAGATAAGGGCCAGAAGTGTACTTTTGGAAGCCCCTTACCCAGGTACGAAGCTTCTTCCTAGCTATTTAAATGTCTCATTAATCAGGTTAGTGCACACAGTACATACCTGAGGGTCCCAATACCGGAGATCATCCTTGGAGACAGCGTATGCTGCGTGTCTCCTACAAAACTCATATCCGCAGAGGTTCTTGCTGCTGACATTGCAGAAAGCACTTCCCCACTTCGGAGTGTCCTTCTGTAAAGAGAAGAAATTTCCATGAGTATCAAGTGAACTATGTATCACTGGATATGCATAGTATAGCATAACAATTCATAAATGAAAGACACACACTTGTGTTTCCCTCACAACCCATTGTTGCAGCCTTCCAGATAATAAAATCAAAAAATTGGTTTATCTCTACTAGAGTAACCAATGCAAGGTTTCCATAGGAAACAGGTGGAGCTCACACCTAGGCAATGATTTTAAAATCCTAGATAATAGACGGGGAAGAACTCTGCTTCCTGTCTGAGGGCAACAGCAAAGGGCTGTGTAAGAAAACACAATAGTGTTAGAAGATACAGTGCTGTACCTAAACTTTTACTATAGTTTTCTTCTTACTGTATATGCTATACAGAAGAATACTAGTACAGTATAGGAGGATGTGTGCCGGCCTGCCTTTGCCGGCCGGCACACACCACAATTAGCTTTAAAGTATACTACTTAACAGCTATAGGGCGGCAGCCCTCTGGTTCAAATGCCTGTGCCGGCGGCAGCAGCTGCCGGCCAGCAACAGCCAGTGTTGGCCGGCAATGATTGCCGGCCAGCAACTACACAAGGTAGTACCCAGCTGCCGGCCACACTCTTGGTGACCGGCAGATAAGGACTGACATAAGCCGGCCGGCAAAGGTACGAGACCGATGCCAGCCGGCAGCAAAAGAACCAGAAGACTACCCCTGCCCGGCTGCCGGCCTCATAGGCCGGCAGCCGGCCTCATAGGCCGGCTGCCGGGACAGGTACAGCACTAGAAGAAAAAAGAATGGATGCCGGGATAAGAGTGTACACGACCCCCAAAGCCCGGCAACCGAAAGAGTGCATATAAGGAAGGGGAGAAACTTAATTCAGGCTTCCTTGACCAATGCCGTCCGGCTCTGTCGGCAGGCATGGATGAGGGACCAAGAGAGGTCCGGGCAGCACTCGAAAACATAAGACCCTTGCCGGCCAGCATCTCAGCCGGCCGGCAATGGCCTTAGTCAATTCCATATCCCAACCTATACTAGGTCCAGACGTAGAATGACGTACAGTACAGTAATACCCCTGCCAGCCAGCTCTGCCGGCCGGCAAGGTACAGTACAGTAATGGCAAGGCCATTACGGAGATAGAGGGGGAAGGGACAAAAGGGTCCTGCCAACCTTGCTTTAGTGACAGATCACCCGCAGCCAAGAACTCTGTCTTAGCCTAAGGGAGATCTAAGGGAAAGGGCCAGCAATACTTGCCAGCTTCCCAAAGCACCAAAGCAAGGAAGGCGTTGCTATTCCCAAGGGAAGATTTTATCCTCCCCAAGAACAGCAACAGGACTTAGTCTGGTCGATCACAAAAGGAGGAATCATACTACAGAAACCTTCGATAGTGACCTAAGGGAGCTAAGCTCCCTTTATAAGTGTTAGGTCAGCGAGGGGAACTCTGCCCCAAGCCAGACAACACGGACTCAGACTAAAAAACTCTGTTGTTCTGTCCCTCTTTGAACCAGACTCTGCTGGAACAGGAAGGTACAGTAACACCGTAGTATAGTTTTATCGAAAATAAATTCGGAAAAAACCACTTAGGGATAAGCCCAAGGCTTAAACAGAGGGAAAGGGATTGCATACCTTCTCCGAAGAAAAGAAAGCAACCGGGGAGAATAATAAAGTATACTAAGGCTCCATAAGCAATTAACCTAGGCACCAAGAGAATCGATTACCTAATTCACCGAAACTCTCACGTATACAATCTTGGAAATATTCCACACAGTCTAAAATGTATAAAAAATAGCCTAAAGCTTTAATAAACTTTTAATTACACTCGGAAAAACCAAAATCATGCATTAAGTACTAGGACCAAACGACTAGGCTACATGGCCTAGCGTAGGCCAGAATAGCGAATACTTCGCCAAATAATACTAAGCACGAAAGGAAATCCTATGTAAAGCTAAATAGCTAAAATTTATTAAGCAAAACAACCAGGAATGTCACTCTGACTAACTAATTTATACCTAGCGAGTGACAGTGTCCAGGACACCTCTGGTAGGCTACGGCTCTTGTATCAAAGATTAATCCTATTAATCACTCAAAATTTTACCAAGAGCCTACATTTATACATAACAGACACTATACTCAACTTATCCGAGGCCAACGAAGACGGAGAAGCCATGAAAAGTTGAATAAATCCAAGATTTGCGAGAAAAACAGGAAAAAACACCGAGTTGTTAAGCTACGCAAAAAGGAATACAGATGGCGCCAGGATTGGCGCCAGGCACGCATACGAATCGGGGGATTGGGAGGCCTTGGGAGCGGCTCCCCCCTTTTTCTTCCCGAATTCGTATCTCGTCAATCTCCCTCTTACGAGACGAATCTCTATTTAGGTAGTAGATTGCCATGTGACGTGTCTAGAATACGTCCTCTGATATGTCGCGATATCCCTTTCACGAGGGATACTCGCTCCAGGAGTTAGAATTCTGGTACCTTAAGGTAAATTCTCTGGGAATATCGCCGTAGTTGTAATATACCCTAGGAAGCTACCCTATAGGAACTTCCATCAGGACGACATGGCTTGAGCCCAAAAATATATATATATATATATATATATATATATATATATATATACAAACACACATACAGTGTATATATATATATATATATATATATATATATATATACTGTATATACTGTATATATATATATATATATATATATATATATATATATATATATATATATATTATATATATATATATATATATATATATATATATATATATATGTATGTATATATATATATATATATATATATATATATATATATATATATATATATATATATATATATATATATATATATATATATATACATGTGTGTATATACAGTATATATATGTATATATATATATACATACATACTTTCTACATATACAGTATATATATATATATATATATATATATATATATATATATATATATATATATATATATATATATATATATATATATATATATATATATATATATATATATATATATATATATATATATGCGTGTGTGTGTGTTTGTGAATGTATGTACAGTTGGCTTCATTAATTTCGATACACTTCACGGGAAACTAAGGAGACATCTTTCGGCTGCATTTTGTATTATAGCATCATGCTTTTCCAACTAGGGTTGTAGCATAGCATTTAATAATAATAATAATAATAATAATAATAATAATAATAATAATAATATAGTTATGATTATTGTTTTCCAGTAGGATCTGTCAAGGTTAACCGCTCAGCTCCACCACTGGAAGAGCATCCCTATAGTTATGATTGTTGTTTTCCAGTGGGAATTTGTCAAGGTTAACCGCTCAGCTCCACCACTGGAAGAGCATCCCTATAGTTATGATTGTTGTTTTCCAGTGGGAATTTGTCAAGGTTAACCGCTCAGCTCCACCACTGGAAGAGCATCCCTATAGTTATGATTGTTGTTTTCCAGTGGGAATTTGTCAAGGTTAACCGCTCAGCTCCACCACTGGAAGAGCATCCCTATAGTTATGATTGTTGTTTTCCAGTGGGAATTTGTCAAGGTTAACCGCTCAGCTCCACCACTGGAAGAGCATCCCTATAGTTATGATTATTGTTTTCCAGTGGGAATTTGTCAAGGTTAACCGCTCAGCTCCACCACTGGAAGAGCATCCCTATAGTTATGATTGTTGTTTTCCAGTGGGAATTTGTCAAGGTTAACCGCTCAGCTCCACCACTGGAAGAGCATCCCTATAGTTATGATTGTTGTTTTCCAGTGGGAATTTGTCAAGGTTAACCGCTCAGCTCCACCACTGGAAGAGCATCCCTATAGTTATGATTGTTGTTTTCCAATGAGAATTGTCAAGGTCAACCGCACTGTACTACCACTGGAACACCATCCTTATAGTTATAATCATTGTTTTCCAGTGGGAATTTGTCAAGGTTAACCGCTCAGCTCCACCACTGGAAGAGCATCCCTATAGTTATGATTGTTGTTTCTCAGTGGGAATTTGTCAAGGTTAACCGCTCAGCTCCACCACTGGAAGAGCATCCCTATAGTTATGATTGTTGTTTTCCAGTGGGAATTTGTCAAGGTTAACCACTCAGCTCCACCACTGGAAGAGCATCCCTATAGTTATGATTGTTGTTTTCCAGTGGGAATTTGTCAAGGTTAACCGCTCAGCTCCACCACTGGAAGAGCATCCCTATAGTTATGATTGTTGTTTTCCAATGGGAATTGTCAAGGTCAACCGCACTGTACTACCACTGGAACACCATCCTTATAGTTATGATCATTGTTTTCCAGTGGGAATTTGTCAAGGTTAACCGCTCAGCTCCACCACTGGAAGAGCATCCCTATAGTTATGATTGTTGTTTCTCAGTGGGAATTTGTCAAGGTTAACCGCTCAGCTCCACCACTGGAAGAGCATCCCTATAGTTATGATTGTTGTTTTCCAGTGGGAATTTGTCAAGGTTAACCGCTCAGCTCCACCACTGGAAGAGCATCCCTATAGTTATGATTGTTGTTTTCCAATGGGAATTGTCAAGGTCAACCGCACTGTACTACCACTGGAACACCATCCTTATAGTTATAATCATTGTTTTCCAGTGGGAATTTGTCAAGGTTAACCGCTCAGCTCCACCACTGGAAGAGCATCCCTATAGTTATGATTGTTGTTTTCCAATGGGAATTGTCAAGGTCAACCGCACTGTACTACCACTGGAACACCATCCTTATAGTTATGATCATTGTTTTCCAGTGGGAATTTGTCAAGGTTAACCGCTCAGCTCCACCACTGGAAGAGCATCCCTATAGTTATGATTGTTGTTTCTCAGTGGGAATTTGTCAAGGTTAACCGCTCAGCTCCACCACTGGAAGAGCATCCCTATAGTTATGATTGTTGTTTCTCAGTGGGAATTTGTCAAGGTTAACCGCTCAGCTCCACCACTGGAAGAGCATCCCTATAGTTATGATTGTTGTTTTCCAGTGGGAATTTGTCAAGGTTAACCGCTCAGCTCCACCACTGGAAGAGCATCCCTATAGTTATGATTGTTGTTTTCCAGTGGGAATTTGTCAAGGTTAACCGCTCAGCTCCACCACTGGAAGAGCATCCCTATAGTTATGATTGTTGTTTTCCAATGGGAATTGTCAAGGTCAACCGCACTGTACTACCACTGGAACACCATCCTTATAGTTATGATCATTGTTTTCCAGTGGGAATTTGTCAAGGTTAACCGCTCAGCTCCACCACTGGAAGAGCATCCCTATAGTTATGATTGTTGTTTCCCAGTGGGAATTTGTCAAGGTTAACCGCTCAGCTCCATCACTGGAGGAGCATCCCTATAGTTATGATTGTTGTTTCCCAGTGGGAATTTGTCAAGGTTAACCGCTCAGCTCCACCACTGGAAGAGCATCCCTATAGTTATGATTGTTGTTTTCCAATGGGAATTGTCAAGGTCAACCGCACTGTACTACCACTGGAACACCATCCTTATAGTTATGATTGTTGTTTTCCAGTGGGAATTTGTCAAGGTTAACCGCTCAGCTCCACCACTGGAAGAGCATCCCTATAGTTATGATTGTTGTTTCCCAGTGGGAATTTGTCAAGGTTAACCGCTCAGCTCCACCACTGGAGGAGCATCCCTATAGTTATGATTGTTGTTTCCCAGTGGGAATTTGTCAAGGTTAACCGCTCAGCTCCACCACTGGAAGAGCATCCCTATAGTTATGATTGTTGTTTTCCAATGGGAATTGTCAAGGTCAACCGCACTGTACTACCACTGGAACACCATCCTTATAGTTATGATCATTGTTTTCCAGTGGGAATTGTCAAGGTCAAACACAGTGTACCACCACTGGAACACCATCCCTATAGTTATGATTATTGTTTCCCAGTGGGAATTTGTCAAGGTTAACCGCTCAGCTCCACCACTGGAAGAGCATCCCTATAGTTATGATTGTTGTTTCTCAGTGGGAATTTGTCAAGGTTAACCGCTCAGCTCCACCACTGGAAGAGCATCCCTACAGTTATGATTATTGTTTCCCAGTGGGAATTTGTCAAGGTTAACCGCTCAGCTCCACCACTGGAAGAGCATCCCTATAGTTATGATTGTTGTTTTCCAATGGGAATTGTCAAGGTCAACTGCACTGTACTACCACTGGAACACCATCCTTATAGTTATGATCATTGTTTTCCAGTGAGAATTGTCAAGGTCAAACACAGTGTACCACCACTGGAACACCATCCCTATAGTTATGATTATTGTTTTCCAGTGGGAATTGTCGAGGTCAACCGCAGTGTACCACCACTGGAAGAGCATCCCTATAGTTATGATTATTGTTTTCCAGTGGGAATTGTCAAGGTCAACCGCAGTGTACCACCACTGGAAGAGCATCCCTATAGTTATGATTATTGTTTTCCAGTTGGAATTGTCAAGGTCAATCTCGCTGTGCCACCACAGGAGGAGCATTCTTATAGTTATGATTATGGTTTTCCAGTTGGAATTGTCAAGGTCAACCCCACTGTACCACCACTGGAAGAGCATCTCTATAGTTATGATTATGGTTTTCCAGTGAGAATTGTCAAAGTCAACCACACTGTGCCACCACAGGAGGAGCATCCTTATAGTTATGATTATTGTTTTCTAGTGGGAATTGTCAAGGTCAACCCCACCATACCACTACTGGAAGAGCATCCCTATAGTTATGATTATGGTTTTCCAGTTGGAATTGTCAAGGTCAACCCCACTGTACCACTACTGGAAGAGCATCCCTATAGTTATGATTATGGTTTTCCAGTTGGAATTGTCAAGGTCAATCTCACTGTACCACCACTGGAAGAGCATCCCTATAGTTATGATTATGGTTTTCCAGTTGGAACTGTCAAGGTCAACCACATTGTACCACCACTGGAACACCATCCCTATAATTATGATTATTGTTTTCCAGTGGGAACTGTCAAGGTCAACCTCACTGTACCACCATTGGCAGAGCAAGAGAAAAATCACCCAGAGCTGGAACCAGGAGGGCGCTACCGACCACCATCATGTCTTGCGAGGCATCGAGTTGCCATCATCATACCATATAGAAACCGGTCCGAACATCTGCCAGTGTTTTTCAATCACATTCATCAGATACTTCAGAAACAACAGCTAGATTATTCTATATACATCGTCGAGCAATCAGGTTATCATGTTAGAAATATGTTCGTACTTTGCACACTCTCAGAAGTTATTTATATTCAAAATAGGGGTATTCAATATCATTTCAAAATGATATCTAATCATTCTAATTTGAATACTGATGCCAGACATTCTAAACATTTTATGTTTTGCCTGAAAATTTAAACAATATTAAAAGAAATCAGTTGCCAATCTTTACGAATACTTTTATTGAATACTTCTGTTTTCTCGCAGTTGAGTTTTCCTGTCCAAAGAAAATATGCTAAGAAGATTGAGTTATGATTTTGCTCTTTCAGCTAATGGAAAATTCAACCGAGCAATGTTGATGAATGTTGGCGCATTGGAGGCTCTCAAGCTCTATGAGTATGACTGTTTCATATTTCATGACTTGGACTTATTACCAGAAGATGACAGAAATCTTTATACTTGTCCCGAACAACCACGTCACATGTCTGTAGCAGTTGATACTTTGAATTACAGGTGAGTCTCTAACCCTTTCTTGCCAACATTGGCAAATGATTATTATTATTATTATTATTATTATTATTATTATCATTATTATTATTATTATTATTAACTAAACTACAATCCTAGTGGGAAAATCAGGATGCTATGAGCCCCAGGGCTCCAACAGGAAGAAATAGCCCAGCGAGGAAAAGAAACAAGGAAAAATAAACTTCAAGAGAAGTAATGAACAATAATATAAAATATTTTAAGGATAGTAACTTCATTAAAATACACCTTTCTGTATAAACTATAACAGATATCCAGATACTAACCTGGAATATTGGAGCGCCAACAGATCAATAAGAAAAAAAAAACTGCAATGATATAGTTCATCAACCATGTCATGAAAAAGTTCAGAGACTGCTCATTAACACCTTTGGCATTACCGATATCACCTCAGTGTTCAGGCTTTGCACCTACAGTTCCTTTATCACTGTTGAATTTAAATTATATGTTCTAGCCACTTTTGTAACTCAATTTATTATAATTTACCAAAATGCAACTTGAGAAATTACAAAACATAATAAACAGATGAGCAAGACTGATAAAAGGTGTCCCAGCCCGAGAAAGGGTCACTCCTACACTAATTGATTTACACAGGCTGCCTATTAAAACAAGAATCGAGTTTAGAATATGATTTATTACCCATCAAGTTATCAGAACCGGACGTCTTAAATATCTAGGAGAATTGCTGCATATTGTGCAATCAACAAATCGTGCTGACACGAGAAGAGTTACAGAGGGTTTCAAATTATTCGAACCTAGGCTCTAAAGCCTTTGGATATGCGGCCCCGAGACTAGGGTCCACCCCAAAAGCCAAAGCAAAGTCTTTCAAAAGAAGGCAACCGTGTTACCCCATACGAATGGGGAAAAAATCATGCTAATAGACGAAGAAGACTATACAATAAGCTCCCACTAGACTTTCGAAAGACTGATGATATTAAGGCTTCCAAGAGGAAACTGAAAACTTTCTAGTTCCCTAAGTTCTTTGCTAATGTGGACCTAATAGTAAACGAACAATATGCGGTATGAAATGCTGAATACATTGGAATTTATAAGATAAGATGAAGGTGACGGTCCTATGGAGAGTAGGGTTCCCTTGCTGTATGGGACAAGAAAAGCTGTTCTTAAAGTAAAGCCAAGTAAAGTATCACAGCCAAGTGCTTTTAACCTGAATCAAGTTATTGTATTACTCTATAGGATTTTGACAATCCAGCAGTGGAACAGTAAGAAATAATTGGCTCTCTTATTATTACGAGTAGCTTTCTTATTTCTTATTATTGGTACTTTCTTTGCCATATTTGCTCATTTTTGTGTCGATTATACACGTATTATTCAATTAATTTAGTCTAGCTCTAATTTAATTTGACAGTAAAATCATCTCTATTTAATTTGTTTTTGTAACTGAAGCGCAATAGTCATTTGGGCTCTTCAAGTTAATTTTTTGTAATTGAAATAAAATATACGGCATTTATTTTTACACTAGCCGCTTTATTGCTTTATATTTCCGAAACCGTTAGTTTGCAAACAAATAGAAATTACAAAAGAATAGCATAAGCTGAAAACTTACGATAAAATTCATGTAAGTTAACATTTTAGAAAAAAATATTGAGAAACACCATAAGGAAAAGTTAAACCAGTGTTGCGTGTGGTAGAAAGTTTCCAGCTTATTTTGGATCGTGTACAGTACTGTATGCAGCAAAACTGGTGATATTTAAGTATCGAGAATTTTGCTGTATACTGTACCTGACACGTTGTTTGGTAAAAGAGTCCTGGAAAAAAAAAGAGTTGTATTCTCCTAAACTTCCCCGATAAATCATTCATCATATTTAGGGTTGTCGTGGCCTATTTGGTAACGTCCTAGCCTGGTGATCCCTAGACTGGTGTTCGAGTTCCGCTCAAACTCGTTACTTCGTTTGGTCGCTGCAACCTCGCCATCTTTGTTAACTGGGGTTGGTGGTTTTGGAGGAGTCTATAGATTTACCTGCTGAGTCCTCATCAGCCATTGCCTGGACCTTCCTTGTCCTAGCTTGGGTGGAGAGGTGGCTTGGGCGCTGATCATATGTATATATTGGCGTGCTACTGTTATAAGCACACATTGAGTATGAGTTGTTTTCAGATGTATGTAAATGGTAACTGAATACATCTTAATAGTTTTTAAGTCTTTATTCTATAAAAACAACAGAGTTAAACATCTCCATCACTGGAGGAAGCTGGGTTGGTCCAGATGACCAATTCTGGTGAAGTTTAGATATGAACTGACTAAATTATCGATATCACAGATATCGTATGCTTGGTTTACTTTAGACACGTCACAAAATCGGAAGACACCTGCATCCGGTGACGTCACAAACTTTCACACGATGAGACAATGTGTTGACGTTTAAGAAGAATGTCAATTTGCCGAGGTTTGCATAGGTTTGCATTGTATGTCATGTTTACGATTTGAATGACTACAGCAAATCCCAGGGTTAGCTCCTCCAACCAACATGACATATTACGTCATTTGTTTTAAACATGTAATATTAACTATTCTAATCATTACATATATATGGTCAGTCTCTAAGGCATTGTCCTACTTGCTAGTGCAATGTCACTGTCCCTTGCCTCTGCCATTCATGAGCTGCCTTTAAAACCTTAAATAGAGTCACAGACTTTTAGGTCAGTGATGTCCTGAGGCTAATGGACAAGTTTAGATGTGATTCTATATTTCATTATCTTTCCGCTCACGATATATCATCATTGAAGTTTTATATTTCAAGAAATATCATATGGGAAAATGTATATGTATATATATATATATATATATATATATATATATATATATATATATATATATATATATAGAGAGAGAGAGAGAGAGAGAGAGAGAGAGAGAGAGAGAGAGAAGAGAGAGAGAGAGAGAGAGAGAGAGAGAGAGAGAGAGAGAGAGAGAGAGAGAGAGAGAGAGAGAGAGAGAGTAATGCTTTTAGGTATTCTAACAATGCGCCATGGACTTATGATTGGGTAACAATTTGATTTAAGACCAATAATTATTATATATTTTTGTTCTAGCCAAAAAAAAAAGGTATTTTAACTAAAATCGCTATCTTATCCATCCGTTCAGGTTACCCTACCAAAACATTTTTGGTGGAGTGTGTGCATTGACAGTAGACCAATTCGAGGCTGTTAATGGCTTCAGTAACAAATTCTGGGGTTGGGGAGGTGAAGACGATGACATGTTCAACAGAATAAAGTTCCATGGATTCTTCGTGACCCGTTATCCTACTGATATTGCCCGTTATAAGATGCTTTCCCATAAGAAGGACACACCGAATCCTCACAGGTAACCTGAATGAGTTATTTAGCATGATAGATTTTTCTTAATTAAATGTGAAAAGCATTCGACTTATTGACTTTCAGAGATAACCTGTGTGTGCTGTAAAGAAATATAGCATTAACTTCTTTTAAACTTATTATCATTGTGAAAAAAGATATAGGCAATATGTAGGGACTTATATAGTTGAAGAATTATTATATTGTTAGAATGTATCTTTGCGAAGAAATTTCACTCTATGATTTTGGCACAAGTAAATTTATTCTTTAATAATAAAAACTATATTTACGTCTCAAAAGTCAGCTATAACTTACCTCTGTATTATCTTTCTTACTGTTAATTCTGCTAAATTTGAGATTAAAGTAGTACTGTACAGTAAAAAGGAAACATTACTTTCTACCTTTTTAAATTTTCGTCTGTTCAATTTAGTCTCTGACTACTTAGAATGCCAACTTCTTACACTTCAATTTACATTAGTTTTTACATTTTGTTTAAGCCAAATCCTATGAGCAAGACCTATTTATAATGTAGGAGGGACTTCTCAAATTGCCTTGAATTAATGACGATTACATCGTTTTTGTTGTTATTCCCAGACTTATCCTTTGTAGCTTAAACCATTGATTATCTTAGAGACTTAGACTGTATCTAAAACATCCTAGAACAGGCCATGTATTAATATGAAAGGCCACACATAATCATGACTATAATATAACAAATAAGATTCTCTCTTCAGGTTGTATATTTTGTGTATGAAAGATATATACTCAAATTCCTTTACGAATATCATAGATTTTTAATAGAAATATGTTTAATTTGTTTCTTTTCAGATTCCAGAACATATATGATGGCAAAAAGAGGTTCAAGACAGATGGTTTAAACAGTGCCAAATATAAAGTATTGGATGTTCAACTTTCTCGGCTGTATACAAGGGTTCATGTTGATCTATTGTCTTCATGATCATTAATTCTACAAAGATATGTGTGCGATTTAGTGTCTGTACTTATCATAATACCATCTAAGCCAATCGTTTATTTTAGAATTATATACTGTATTATATTATTTTCAAAATAAGGGCTTTAATGTATTTCATACATCCGTTGGACCAGAAAACTTTAAATAATTATAATAACATCTAACTCACTCATTTATTTTGAAATTATATACTGTAGTACATTATCTTGAAAACAAGGCCTTTAATGCATTTCATACATCAGTTTACCCTGTAAACTCTAAATAATTGTAATATTATCTAAGTCACTCATTTGTTTTGGATGGATCTGTTACAACAACAGAAGATGAAGAATGGCAATGTTGGATGAAATACTTTAGTGGGGTCATGAATAAGAGATATGAAGGGAATGAGCATGACAAGTGCAAAGTGAAAGTTAATGGAGTCTTATCAAATGAATTTCCAGTGAACAGTGGAGTATTTCAAGGGAATGTGTTGTCACCTATGTCGTTTATTCTCCTCATGGATTTTGTAATGCATAGAATAGTTGGGAATAGTGGAAAAGGATTGGACTTAATTGGTAACAGGGAATTAAGGGACCTAGAGTATGCTGATGACGCTGTCCTTATAAGATCTCGCAATAGGACTTGCAACGCTTGCTTACTAGAATGCATGAAGTATCCCATGAAGTTAGGCTCAAGATAAATATAAGAAAGTCAGACATGATGAAAATGGAATATGCAAGATAAGATAAGATATCATTGGAAGGAGATAGGATTATTCATGGGGGGGTATTAGGACAGAGTGTCGAAGGACAGAGCGTCGAAGGACAAAGTGTCGAATGGACAAAGTGTAGAATGGACAAAAATTAAAAAAAGTTAAAAATTTATATATGAGAAGACATAAAATATGAAAATACAAATATATTAATGTATTAAAAAAACTTGTAGCAATATTTATTTAAAGATTGTGAGCGATGGCTCGAAGATATTGTAACCCATCATTGACGTCAGATGTATCAAAAATACTTTTTAGTCTTAGGTTAAGGAGAGCATATTTCTTGTATTTTCTTTTTACATCACGGCCTTGTTGAATTTGTCCTAGAATCATTTCAGTGCTGGCCTGCTCCATACGAAGTTTTCGTAAAAGTTTGTCCTCTGTTGGGTGGCAAATCTTCACTCTTCTATGAAAAGCATTATGCCACCCTTCAACGGAGTTATTGGTCCTAGGCAAATCTTTTGCAACTCTCTCGTGAACTGATCACAAGTCAATTTCATATAATGGCTTTCTTCTTCTTCCCCTCTGGACGATTCCAAGCCATGTAGCTTCAAAATATTGTAAAAATTCTCCTAATGTTTCATCGGTTTCATCATCAAAAGACTCAATTAACTTATTGAACAGAGCACAAACATCACAGGGGGGAACAAATGCGAGGGCCTGAATTTGCTTTATAATAAAAGCATTATTACGCTCGTTATACCATGTCTGCAATCCTAGGGCTTGGATTTTTCTCCACAAACACTGCCCGAAGTGAAAGAAGCATCCATAAATTGTGGACTCCGGGAAAATAATTCTCATTTGGTTGATGGCCTAGCGTTCAAAATCAGCGGTAATGGAAATAGGATTTAGTTGC
Source organism: Palaemon carinicauda (assembly GCF_036898095.1). Lineage (NCBI taxonomy): Eukaryota > Metazoa > Arthropoda > Malacostraca > Decapoda > Palaemonidae > Palaemon > Palaemon carinicauda. Next base: position 128,491,664 of record NC_090729.1, read on the forward strand.
TTAGCAGACAAAAACTCAAAAATAATGGAATAAGTAGTCTCATCTTTGTTTTCGGTAATGCAGTACATTAAGGGTAAAGTCATGCTTTGATCAATAAGACCATGAATGGTATATAGTTGATTTCCATTAGGGGCCGACTTGAAAGTTCCGTCACAGAACCATCTTCTATTGGAGCTCAAAGTGATGAGATTCTGGGTTGTTGAATATATTTTTACGCCATTTTCATCAAATAATAAGAATGGCTCTCCCCTCGTTGTTACAGTTAAGTTTTCACCGCTAAAAGTTGAATTTCGAACTCTCCTAATTGTTCGAGCTAGAGATTCCTTTCTTGGAAGCTTTCCAACTATGGAGACTGGAACATCGTTTGTGCACTGATTTATTATAGAAGATGGAATTTCTTCGGAATGTTTAGAATGAATTTTTATCTTATCTATAACTTTTATAGCATCAATCTGAGAACTGTCTTGCTGGTGTGAATGCTCAGTAGTTTTGGAAATTGTTTCACCTTGAGTTATTGCTCTGCCGTTACAATAGTTTCGTTTTTCACATTTCCAATATATTCTTTCGTTAACCACTTTATCTATCACGTATGCATAGCCTTCATGTAGCAGTTTCTTTCCACCCATTTGAGTCTTGATTATTTCCATTATTATAGGTTAGGTAGAATGGAAATTTAAATTGAAACTTGAATCTCGAAGGAAGTTAACTGGTGAGAAATCTCTAACAGATTGAATACCTATATATATTCTTTCTATCTCTCTCTAGAATATGCATGTAAGAATATAACAATGTAAGAATTGTTATATGTAAGGATATATAATTTTAAACATTGTTATATAGTTATATGTAAGGATATACCAATGTATACATTATTATATAGTTAAAGGTTAATTAAGTCGTTAGTTAAATGGATACTATATTCTCTCTCTTTTTATCATTTATATTTTATCATTTATCATTTTTATAATTTCGACACATTGTCTGTTCGACATTTTGTCTGTTCGACACTTTCTCTGTTCGACATTTTGTCCATTCGACACTTTGTCCTTCGACGCTCTGTTCTTCGACACTGTCCGCGCACGCATGGGGGTAGGAGTAAGGAGAGCATGGGGCCTATACCACCCCTTCCCCCCTTTTTCGCCGAAAATTTACTCTGCTAGTAACTCAGAAGATACTCAAAGATATGAAATTGCATAAATCTAATAACTGTTTAAGGATTACCATTCAAAAGCACTGTCTCGAATAAAAGGGTTTTGTTAATATGCACTTCCATGTTTGAGTAAGGAATTATTCTACATATATATACATTATATATATATATATATATATATATATATATATATATATATATATATATATATATATATATATATATACATATATATATATATACATATGTATATATATAAATATAGATATATACATATATATATATATATATATATATATAGATATAGATATATATACATATATATATATATATATATATATATATATATATATATATATATATATATATATATATATATATATATATATATATATATATATATATATATATATATATATGAATAAACAAATACATACATATATATATATATATATATATATATATATATATATATATATATATATATATATATATATATATATATATATATATATATGCGAGAAAAGTTTCTTAACTCGTGAATCCATTATCTTCTACCACTCCTGCTTCGTTTGCAATCTCTAGGGACCCATTCTCTTATTCTTAAAGTCAATACATCATCTGCCTTTCTCATTATGTCTCCTGCACACATCCATTTCTTTTACATACATTGCAGTTTCTTCAGTTCATCAAAACAATGTCATAGAATTGTAAGTTTGTTATAAACGTATGAATTCTAGAAGACAAGTTGTGGATCGTCTGAGACGACCTGCCTGGGAGAGCTATAGTCAATTTCTTTTAATGAGGTGCATTTGCATATGCATATTTGGATGAAAATCAACACGATATCGTGCTTTAATAGAAATAAATCCAATCTTATACTGGAATCTACCCTAGATCCTTCAAATGAAGGTAAGATCGTAACCAATCATGCCACCAGAGGCTCTAAAAGACAACAACAGCATCAACAACAGGAATAATAATAATAATAATAACAATAATAATAATAATAATAATAATAATAATAATAATAATAATAATAATAATAATAATAATAATAATAATAATAATAATAATAATAATGATGATAAACTGAGATTTTATTCTCGTAGAGACTGTGCTACCCATCAAAGTCAAGTCCTTATAGTGTTCAATTATAGACTCAATAATAATGTTACGAAATTTTCCACCAACTCCCAGTAGTCAAAAATCGAGAACAATAGTTCAATGACCTGAGTAAAGAGATTTCTGTATGACACTCGAAATTGTATGAGCATCACAAACAGCGACTGAACTGAGAACTATGCTCAATTCTTTTTTAATGAGACGTATTTGCACCGACTCGCAGCAGTGCCCTTTTAGCTCGGAAAGTTTCCTGATCGCTTATTGGTTAGAATTATCTTGTCCAACCAATCAGCGATCAGGAAACATTTCCGAGCTCAAAGGGCACCGCTGCGAGTCGGTGCAAATCTGCCTCGCTAAAAAAAATTGACTATAGAAACATATCGTATGGATGGGGGTTCTGGGTTTCATGGCCTTGGAGACGTTGATCAGTTGGTTATTTGTAAACGCTATTCTATTAATTTTTCTTCCTCTTGTTTTGTTAAGATTTTTATAGCTTCTATAGGAAATATTTATCTTAATGTGGTTACTGTTCTTAAAATATTTTATTTTTCCTAGTTTCCTTTCCTCACTGGGCTATTTTCCCTGTTGGGCCCCATAGGCTTATAGCATCCTGCTCTTCCAAATAGGGTTGTAGCTTCAAAAGTAATAATAATAATAATAATAATAATAATAATAATAAGTGTATTTTACTACATTTCTGTGACATGTAAATTTGTGGTGAAGACACCGTTAGTTTTCCGGTCTAGCATTTATTGTTTTTTAGTTAGTGATTCAGGCCTATATTTAGGAATTAATTTTGCGGCGCCTGAAAAACTGATGGGAATTTAAATATGGCAGCATATATTCATTCCTTAAAAACAGGTTTGATTATACTTTTAATATGTTTTAGACAGATGGAAATGAAGGCTATCAGGTCACCTTTGCTCTGTGTCAAACTAAGAAACATTCATATCGACCTGGGAGATTCTTCACAAACAATTGATATGTTCGGAAATTTCGAAACGCAGAATACTTTTGAGAAAAGGCAAAATAGTGGTTCTAAGTAAATTTAGCCATACCAAATAGCCTACCCCCACCTAATTTCTATAAATACTATTGTCTTATCTAAGTTTTAAACGTCTGTTTGTAAAAAGTCAGGCTGCATATACCTTAAGTAATCATCTGTTCCCTAACCTACTCTAGATATTACATAAGGTTGTGGTGGCCTGGTGGTAGCGTCCTAGCCTGGTGATCGCCAGACTGAGGTTCGAGTACCGCTCAAACTAGTTAATTCCTTGGGTCGCTGCAACCTCACCATACTTGTGAACAAAGAATGGGGTGTTTTGGGGAGCTCATAGGTCTATCTGCTGAGTCATCAGCAGCCATTGCCTAGCCCTCCTTGGTCCTAGCTTGGGTGGAGAGGGGGCTTGGTCGCTGATCATATGTAATATGGAGACCGGACAATTTGCCGTAAACAAATTTGCCGTAGGACAATTGATTGTAAGACATTTTGCCGTAAGAAAAACTGCCGTACGGATATTTTGCCGCAAGGACATTTCGCCGTAAAATGTATATGCTTTGTCATGTATAGATTGAAAAAAAGAAGGAAGAGAGAGAGAGAGAGAGAGAGAGAGAGAGAGAGAGAGAGAGAGAGAGAGAGAGAGAGAGAGAGAGAGAGAGAAGGGTCGTTATAAATTTTGACATCCGTCGTTAAATGTTTAAATGAGGTCATTACAAATTCGGTAGTTTACCATATTTTCTATTTATTTTATTTTTATCTTAAACCTTTGTATTATATACTTTTATCAATTGAAACTTAAACCCCTACGATGCCGTACACTATCAAAAGCACCAGAGGTTGTGATAAGCTCGTAGATGATTCTAACTTCATTTACAGGCAAGAAAGAGAATATGGAGGCAAGGTTTATTGGAAGTGTGTTGAAAAAACTGCAAAGCAAGAGTACATACACGACGGAATATTGAAGAGATTTCAATCTGTAAAACTGCAAGTAAGCATACCCATCCAGCGAACCCAAGCAAACAAAATGCAAAAACAATTGCACATATGAAAGAAAATGCACTGAAATCCCAGCTAGCTTCAAGATCATTGATTGGTGCTTCATGCGAGGAATTAGAAAATGCAGGACGCTCTCTTATGCCATTAACTTCAAATTTGTCAAGAAACATAAGAAGAGGGAGACAAAAGGAAGAAAAGGCCCCTCCTATTCCAAGAACAAGAATCGGTTATGTAATTCCCGAAGAATTTGCGTGTTTACAGAACGGAGAAAGATTTTTACTTTATGATAGTGGAATGGAAGATGATAAAAGAATGTTGATCTTTGGTACGATTGCAGGGTTACTCCATCTAGAAAGACATACAAATTGGGCATGCGATGGAATATTTAAGGTTTGTCCTGAAATCTTTTATCAGTTATGTACTTTACATGTCAACATAGGACATGCATGCATCCCACGAGTTTACGGTCTCCTTCCGAATAAGACTAACTATATGAATATAATTACATTGACCTCTAAAAGAGATAAGCTAAAAACAAAAATATATATTTTACAGCGAAATGTCCTTGCGGCAAAATATCCGTACGGCAAGTTTTCTTACGGCAAAAAGTCTTACAATCAATTGTCCTTCGGCAAATTTGTTTACGGCGAAATGTCCTAGCTCCGTAATATGGTCAGTCTCTAGGGCATTGTCCTGCTTGATACGGCAATGTCACTGTCCCTTGCCTCTACCATTCATGAGGGACCTTTAAACCTTTAAGCCTGCAATTGCTTTATATCCTTTATCTCTCTTGCTGTCCAATCGCTTCCAAAATTTACCCCTGGATGTACTAGGAGGGTGAATAGCCTCCCAGAACCGAACACTGTCCTAGCTAGTCCAAGTTCAATCGTTTTATCCATTCCAATTCCATTATCAATTTTTTTATAGTGAGGCAGATTTGCACCGACTCGCAGGGGTGCCCTTTTAGCTCGGAAAAGTTTCCCGCTCGCTGATTGGTTGGACAAGATAATTCTAACCAATCCGATAGCAGGAAACTTTTCCGAGCTAAAAGGGCACCGCTGCGAGTCAGTGCAAATGCGTCTGATTAAAAAAAATTGAGTATAGTTCTCAGTTCAGTTGTTGTTTGTGATGCTCACGCAATTCCGAGTGACATACAGAAATCTCTTTACTCAGGTCATTGAACTATTGTTTTCGATCTTTGACTAATGGGAGTTTGTGGAAAGTTTCTTAACATTATTATTGAGTCTATAATTAAATACTATAAGGACTTGACTTTGACGGGTGGCACAGTCTCTACGAGAATATATAATCTCAGTTTATTAATTTTCATATTATTATTATTATTATTATTATTATTATTATTATTATTATTATTATTATTATTATTATTATTATTATTATTATTCTTGTTGTTGATGCTGTTGTCTTTTAGAGCCTCTGGTGGCATGATTGGTTACGATCTTGCCTTTCATTTGAAGGAGCTAGGGTAGATTCTAGTATGAGATTGGATTTATTACTATTTAAGAACAATATCGCGTTGATTTTCATCTAAATATACATATATATAAATATATATATATATATATATATATATATATATATATATATATATATATATATATATATATATATATATATATACATGTATGTATGTATATATACATATATATGTGTATATATATATATACATATATATATATATATATGTGTATATATATGTGTGTATTTATCTATCTATCTATCTATCTATCTATATATATATATATATATATATATATATATATATATATATATACATATATATATATATATATATATATATATATATATATATATATATATATATATATATATATATATATACACATATGTGTATATATATATGTGTGTGTGCGTGTATAAATGTGTGTGTATTTATCTATATATATGTATATATATATATATATATATATATATATATATATATATATATATACTGTATATATATTTATATATATACATGTATATACATATGTATATATACGTATATATATATATAAATATATATATATATATATATATATATATATATATATATATATATATATATATATATATATATATATATATATATATGGCCTTAATACATAAGCTAGTTACAACTCAAAGAACTATGGAAAGCATAATGATAAGAATAACACTAAGAGATAGAAAAAGGGCAACATGGGTATAAGAGCGAACTAAAGTAGAGGATATTCTAACAATATGTAAGAAAAAGAAATGGACATGGGTAGGACATATATTGAGAATGACAGATAATAGACTGAAATTAAGAATAACAGTATGGGTCCATAGAAATTACAAAATAAGCAGGGTAAGGGAGAGAAGATGATGGATTGACGAACTAAGAGAGTTTGTGGGTGTCAACCGGCATAGAAATACCACAAACAGACGCAAATGGAAGGATATGTCTGAGGCCTTTGTTCCATAGTGGACTAGTAATTGCAATGATAACAATGATATATATATATATATATATATACATATATATATATATATATATATATATATATATATATACATACATACATATATATACACAGTATATGTATATATATACATACATACATACATAATTATACATATATATAGAGAGAGCTATATATACGCATGTATATGTATGTATAAATATATATATATATATATATATATATATATATATATATATATATATATATATATATATATATATATATATATATGTATATATATAGGTTTATATATATTTATATATATATATATATATATATATATATATATATATATATATATATATATATACATATATATATACATATATATATCTACATACAGTATGTATACACACATATATGTATATATATATATATATATATATCAACGCACACACGCACTTATATATATATATATATATATATATATATATATATATATATATATATATATATATATATATATATATATATATTACTGTGCTAGGCGGTATATCTTAACAATCCATGTTTGCCAACAGTTATATAAACAGATGAGCAACTTGCTGGAATAACGAGAACTTGGAGTGTGGAGGAAATGCCCCCTAAGGCTCGATAAAGTCTCTAGCAGTAGGGCGACGGATTGGGTTTAAGGCGATAGACAAAATATCTTTTCGGCTTTTACTCTTAATGCCTGGCGGATAATCTTACTGGAATTAGTATGGACCGGTAGGGGTCACTTGCCTTAGTTAGATAGGTACTGCACATCACAAGGAACTGGCTATCCTTTGATGAATTCAGCCAATGAATCCTCTATGGATTTACTCAGTCTATGGAAAGTGAAATTGATGGAATGGACCCCAGTTCCGGGCGTAACGGTTGGGTGCGAAGAATCTCCCGGTTTATAAATCCTAAAGAAAAATTTAAAATTGGTAATTGGGATCTTATAACCATGAGTCAGATTGGGAAGTTACAGCAAGTGGATAATGAATTTAGGAAATATAGTTTGAATATCTTAGCCCTCAGTGAAACACGTTATAAGGGAATTGGTAAAGAAATCTTATACCGCGGCAATATATATATTTACTAAGGAAGAACACATGAAGTTGGAAGGGAAGGGGTAGGAATGATGATGACACCAAGAGTAGAAAAAACATCAACGGAAAGGAGAGCTATAAATAGTAGATTGTTACTTGCAAAGTTTAAATCAAAGCAGCGCAATTTGAGTATTGTAGTTTACTATGTACCAACAAATGATTCCCCTGAAGAAAGGAAAGATGAATACCATGAAGAATTGCAGACTGTAATAGATGAGATCCCAGAGAGATAAAGATGAAAATTTTGATGGGTGACCTCAATGCTAAAGTTGAAAGAAAAAATCAGGGTATAGAGAATGAGATGAGTGTAGAACGTCTTGGCGAAATTACAAAGGAAAATGGGGCACACTTTATAAGTTTTTGTTCAACAAACAATCTTGTTATTGAAGGTACCCTTTTCTAGCACAAGGACATCCACAAATATACATGATCTTCCCAATGAGGCAATTACATAAATCAAATATATCACATATCCATTAATAAAGAGAGAAGGAGGACTCTGAGAAATGTAAGAAGCTATATAGGTCCAGATATTGGTAGTGATCACCAGCTCCTCATTGCCACACTGAAATTAAAACTGAAAGCACCCAACAGAAAAGTAGATAGAATACCTAGGTTGGATACAGCTAAGCTTTTAGAAGATGAGCACAGAGAAACCTTTGCATTTCAATGTAGAAATAGATATACAGTCTTTGAGACTCTGAGAGATGAAGAGCAGACAATTGATGAAGAATGGTGTGATATTAAGAACATATATCTGTCAGTTGGTAGTGAAGTCTTGGGCAACACAGTTACAAGGAGAAAGCCATGGATATCAAATGATACTTGGGATACTATAAAAAGGTGACAAAGATAGACATTAAATGTTGAAAGTTTTCGAGGAGGTAATGGAAATATTCCAGTATTGATGGTGAGGTTAAAAGAAAAACCAGGAATAACTGGAGACAATATTTAGACAGTAAAGCAGATGAGGCTGACAAAGCTATGAATTCAAGGGGTGGCTATGGTGTAAGAATTGCTCATAAAATTATTAATGAAATCTCTACTGGGCCAAAGAAGAAGGAGCATATACCCATCAAAAAGAGAGATGAATCTTTTATAACAACAGAAGATGAAGAGAGACAACGTGAGATAGAACACTTTAATGAGGTCATGAATAGGAGATATGAAGGGAATAATTTTATTGATATACCTGAAGCTGATGAAGACCTTGATGTGCCCATAAATGAATTTAATGTGTTTGAAGTTGAAGCTATCATTAAAACAATAAAGAGATGGAAAGCCCTTGGATACGATAGAATAACTGCTGAGATGATACTGGCGGTAAATGAAGTGACTCCCAGAAAACTAACAAGACTGTTTTGTAAAATGGGGCATGAAGAGGCAAAGCCTAATGAATGGGAGAGCTAGGAGTATTGGTGAAAATACCAAAAAACTATCTGACTGATTGCAACATTACAGAGGCATCGCACTTAAGTTAATATATATAGCATGCTTATTCTAAAGAGATTAGAAAAAAAGAGAGATGATAACCTGAGCGATGAACAAGCAGGATTTCGGTAAGGTAGAAGTTATGCTGACCAAATTTTTCATTTTGAGACATGTACAGCAATGTGTAGAATATAGAAATTCTCTTTTGATGTCATTTATGAGTATGAAAAACCCTTTGATAGTGTGCACCGGCTAATTTTGTGGAGAGTACTGCGTTATTATGGAGTTCCTTTTAAATATGTAAATTTGATTAAGTCTGTTCATGAGCATGGCAAGTGCAAACTTAATGTTAGTAGAGTCCTATCAAATGAATTTCCATTGAACAGTGGAGTACTCCAAGGGAATGTGATGTCACTTAAGTTGTCTATCCTCCTCATGGATTTTGTTATACAGAGAACAGTTGGGAATGGTGAAGAAGGATTAGACTGGATTGGTAACAGTAAATTAACTGACCTAGAGTAGACAGATGACACTCCCCTTATTAGCAGAACACCACAGAACTTGCAAAGCTTTCGTACCAACCGTGTGTCACACGATCGTACATAGTAACGACTTTTCATTTTGTGTATATATCATGCTTGTATCTTCGCTCTCCCCTCGCACTAAAAATAACCTGAATAAACATGCCTGTTTTTCTCACCGTTAACTGTTAACCGGTTGAACAGGAAATTTCCTTTTGCATTGAGTTTTTGTATATAAAGGCGAGTGTTCTATAATAAAGTTACTCAGTTGCTTTCATCCTGTCTTTGAGTGATAACCTTCTCTCGGCTCGTCACACTTTCTTACCAGAATGCATGAAATATCACATGAGGTTGGGCTCAAGATAAACAGAAGAAAGACAGAGCTGATGAGAACGGGATATGGGATGGAAGATGAAATATTATTGAAAGGAGAAAGGATTAATGAGGGGAAATCATCTAATTATTTAGGAACTATCATCTCTAATACAGGATCTTTTGAATTGGAGTTTAATGAAAGATTTAAAAAAGCAAATCAGACAATAGCTAGGTTAAGTACAATTTGGAAATAAAATCGTCTGAAACTATATATAAAAATCAGGCTATATATCAGTTTACCAAGATCTGTGTTACTGTATGGACATGACTCATGGTATGACAATGAAACAATATCCAACAGATATTGTAGATTTGAGAATGAAGCATCAGAAGAATATAGAGAGTTAAAAAGCAGGACAGGATTATAAATGAAACTATAAGAGAGATTACTCTAGTGCCATATGTGGATGAGATTATGGTGAGGGGTAGATGAAGATGGTTTGGGCATGCTCATCGCACTCCCAAAGAGAGATTAGTTTCCCAAACTTTCAACTGGGCTCCACAAGGCACTAGAAGAGTTAGGAGATCCAGGCCTCTATGGCTGAGGACTATGAAGCGCGAAGTAGGAGATGATGAATGGAGAAGTATTGATTTAAAAGCTCAAGAAAGAGACAATTGCGAAATCTAACTGATGATGATGATGATGGTGTTATGTGTATATATATATATATATATATATATATATATATATATATATATATATATATATATATATATATATATATATATATATATATATGTATGTATGTATGTGTATATATATATGTATATATATATACATATATATATATATGTATATATATATATATATATATATATATATATATATATATATATATATATATATATATATATATATATATATATATATATATACATATACACATACATACAAATATTGCACACACGTACTGTAGATACATATTGATCTTCTTCTATTAACGTGTTATTCCCATTTATATGCCTTTGGGGTAGACCATAGTCCCAATCGGCTGCATATATATCAATGTGTATATGTATATACTGTATACTGTATATAATATACGCCAACTGTTAAGATACTACTGCTTGAGAGTTTATTAGATCCTTTGACTGTCCAGATAGAACTAATTCACGTTGATTTCTTCTCCGGTTACGGCTCATTTTTTCTTTGCCTGCACGTACACCGAATAGTTTAGCCTAATCCTTACATTTCTCGTACGCCTGGCAACAAGATGATAACCAAAAAAATTGTTTTCATTCAAGTAGTTAACTACCACTGCACTGTAATTGTTCAGTGAATATTATCCACTTGCTAAGGATAGAAGAGATTCTTTACCTAGGGTAAGCAGCTCCTCTGGGAAAGGAACATTCCAAAATCAAACCATTGTTCCCTAGACATTGGTTAGTGCCATAGCTTCTGTAGAATGATCTTCCTCTGTCTTGGGCACACTATTCTGTCTGTTTCCTTATTTTCTGTCCTCACCGGGCTATTTTTTCCTGTTGGAGACAATGGGTTTTTATAGCTTAGCTGATAATAATAATGATGATAATATTAATATACATACTTGCATAAACATATACATTCACATACTTAAACGTATATTTGTATATCTCTCACTTTCTCTTTATATATATATATACACACACACACACACACACACATATATATATATATATATATATATATATATATATATATATATATATATATATATATATATATATATATATACATATATAAATATGTGTGTGTATATGTATATATATAATATATATATATATATATATATATATATATATATATATATATATATATATATATATATATATATATATATATATATACATACATACATATAATGCAGTACAAAATTTTTATAAATGCATATGCAAATAACACAAAGGTAGAGGAGACTAAATTCTGACTTTTTATAATAAATACATTTTCAAAGAGACTGGTACGGAACAAATATATATATACAATAAGGTTATATATTTTCTGAAATAGATATCAGAACTCACTAAGGTTAGTGATACAATTATTATTATTATTATTATTATTATTATTATTATTATTATTATTATTATTATTATTATTATTACTTGCTAAGCTAACGCCCCACTGAGTAGTAATAGCCTGTTGGTAACGCCCTAGCCTGGTGATCCCTAGACTGGGGCTCGAGCCCCGCTCAGACTCGTTAGGTCCTTTTATCGCTACAACCTCATCATCCTTGTGAGCTAAAGATGCGGGGTTTGGGGAACCTACAGGTCTACCTGCTGAGTTATCAAGAGCCACTGAGTGGCCCTCCCTGGTCCTAGCTTGGGTGGAGAGGGGGCTTGGACACTGATCACATGTCCTGTATATACGTTCAGTCTTGGGCATTATCGTGCTTGCTAAGGTAATGTCACTGTCCCTTGCCTCTGATATTCATGAGCGGCCTTTTAACCTAAACCACTGAAGTGCCCAGCCACAACAGTAACCTTCCCAGTAAATAGCTTAATCGCACGGTCCCAGGCTATCTCTTAACTATCGTTCAATCATATTTAAATGATATATGAATAGATTTTGAATGTGTAATTTCTAATTTTTAGAAGAAATTGTGTGCAGAAACAACATAATTTCCCACCAAATTTTACAGCACCATAAGATAGAAAGATATAAATCAAACTAAACTCAAACTACAAAGGGAGGTCTCTATTCTATTTTGTCAATCGGCAAACCAGTCTGTATTTGTTCAGTGGCTACTTTCCACTTAGTAAGGTAGAAGAGAGACTTTCGCTATGGTAAGTAGTTCAATTAGGAGAAGGACACTCCAAAGTCAAACTTTTGTTCCCTAGTCTTGGGTAGCGCCATGGTCTTTCACTGTCTTGTATTTGGGTTTTCTTGACTGAGGGCACACTCAGGTACACTATTCTATCTATTTACATATTTTCTTTCCTCTCTGGGCTATTTTCCGGGCTGGAGCCCTTGTGCTTATAGCATCCTGCATTTCCAGCAAGGATGGTTGCTTAGCTAATAATAATAATAATAATAATAATAATAATAATAATAATAATAATAATAATAATAATAATAATAATAATGAAAATAAATGTTCAAAGGCAATAAAAGTTATTCATTTTCATCAGAGTTCCGTAAAACATCGCGGCATTGCCCAAAACATCAGTTACAAAATTTCCAATAATACAATGGAAACAAGAATCTTCCAGACTTGAAAAGTGGGATTCCGAAATATAGATTATTTCAGCAAGCTGCTTTGAATTTCATTTTTAATTGGCTGGTTATTAAAATTTTTTTAAAAGGTCTTAAAATCAAGAAAAGGAAATTAACTAGTGCAATTTACGATAATTTGTAAGTTTCAGCCTTCACGGCAACATATTCTACTAGACTGACTTCTTGCATAGGAATCAAGTCGACTTTTCAACCTATAGTCCCGTACCATTGTATATAATTATTATTATTATTATTATTATTATTATTATTATTATTATTATTATTATTATTATTATTATTATTATTATTATTATTATTGTTATTATTATTATTATTACATGCTAAGCTAAAACCTTAGTAGGAAAAGTGGGATGCTACAAGCCCAGAGGCCCCAACAGAGAAAATAGCCCAGTAAGGAAAGGAAACAAAGAAAAATAAAATATTTTAACAGCAGTAAAAACATTGAAATAAACATTTCCTATATAAACTATATAAACTTTAACAAAACATGAGGAAGAGAAACTAGATAGAACAGTGAGCCCGAGTGTACCCTCAAGCAAAAGATGAATAATCATTTTAATGTCACGTCCATGAGGTTTTGCTTGAGGCAAAAGCATAAATTCAGACTTTGCGGCAATAAACAACATTAAATGCTTCCATACTTACTCGTAATCCAAAGTATCAACTAAAACTGCCAAATGACGTGGTTGATCTGGACATGCATAAAGATTTCTGTCATCTTTTGTTAATAAATCCACGTCAGGAAATATAAAGCAGTCATGGTGATAGAGCTTAAGAGATTCCAAGGCACGAATTTTCATTATCAGTCCCTTGTTGAATGCATCATTTCCTGAAAGAGATATTTCATGGAATATAAAACAGTCATACTGATAGAGCTTAAGAGATTCCAAGGCACCAATATTCATTATCAGTCCCTTGTTGAATGCATCATTTCCTGAAAGAGATATTTCATGGAATATAAAACAGTCATACTGATAGAGCTTAAGAGATTCCAAGGCACCAATATTCATTATCAGTCCCTTGTTGAATGCATCATTTCCTGAAAGAGATATTTCATGGAATATAAAACAGTCATACTGATAGAGCTTAAGAGATTCCAAGGCACCAATATTCATTATCAGTCCCTTGTTGAATGCATCATTTCCTGAAAGAGATATTTCATGGAATATAAAACAGTCATACTGATAGAGCTTAAGAGATTCCAAGGCACCAATATTCATTATCAGTCCCTTGTTGAATGCATCATTTCCTGAAAGAGATATTTCATGGAATATAAAACAGTCATACTGATAGAGCTTAAGAGATTCCAAGGCACCAATATTCATTATCAGTCCCTTGTTGAATGCATCATTTCCTGAAAGAGATATTTCATGGAATATAAAACAGTCATACTGATAGAGCTTAAGAGATTCCAAGGCACCAATATTCATTATCAGTCCCTTGTTGAATGCATCATTTCCTGAAAGAGATATTTCATGGAATATAAAACAGTCATACTGATAGAGCTTAAGAGATTCCAAGGCACCAATATTCATTATCAGTCCCTTGTTGAATGCATCATTTCCTGAAAGAGATATTTCATGGAATATAAAACAGTCATACTGATAGAGCTTAAGAGATTCCAAGGCACCAATATTCATTATCAGTCCCTTGTTGAATGCATCATTTCCTGAAAGAGATATTTCATGGAATATAAAACAGTCATACTGATAGAGCTTAAGAGATTCCAAGGCACCAATATTCATTATCAGTCCCTTGTTGAATGCATCATTTCCTGAAAGAGATATTTCATGGAATATAAAACAGTCATACTGATAGAGCTTAAGAGATTCCAAGGCACCAATATTCATTATCAGTCCCTTGTTAAATGTTTCATTTCCTGAAAGAGATTGTTCATATTATCCTCCCATTTGTACACATTACTTAAAATATCAGTTACAGAGAAGAAAAAAAAAACTTTGAAACCATCTATTCAATTTTATTAAGTAAGAATAATAGCATGCACTTCCTCGGATATAACAATGGCATAAGAAAGACCTTCGTAAATTCTATTGAGCAAGAAGAATAGCGTGTAATTCATTTTGTTTAACAACAATGCCATAAGAAAGACGGATAAGATATTCATAAAGTTACCTCTATGTTTTCTACAAAGTAATTTCTAACATGGGATATCTAATTGACACTAGATTACCAAATAAATGGGTTAATCTTATAGAAACTCACATGTGACATTTTAATCAACCCCCTTTTATAACAACCTGCTTGTTCAACAATATACATATATATATATATATATATATATATATATATATATATATATATATATATATATATATATATATATATATATATATATATATATATATATATATATATATATATATATATATATATATACAGTATAATCTAGCTGTTGTTTCTGAAGGAACGAATGCATGTGATTAAGAAATGGAGGTAGGTGTTTTGCTCTGTCCCTGTATGGGACAATGATGGCCACGCGATGCCTGGCTCGGCAGTCAGCTGGGCGGAAGCGACCACCCAGCTCCAGCTCAGGGTGAAGTCTTTCTTGCTCTTCTAATGGCGGTCTAGCACGGTTTATCCTGATCACTCCCACTGGAAAAGAATTTCATAATTATGAAGTATGTTTTAGAACAAGAAAAGTATTCAATCAGATGCCCTACCAGTATCAACTTATGCAACAGAAACTTGAGAACCTTAATAAAGCCTTAGTTCTCTTCCTCTTGTTTTGTTTAAGTTTTTATTGTTTATATAGGAAATATTTATTCTAATGTTGTTACTGCTCTTAAAATATTTTATTTTCCCTTGTTTCCCTTCCTCACAGGGCTATTTTCCCTGTTGAAGCCCCTGGGCTCATAGTATCCTGCTTTTCCAACTAAGGTTGTAGCTTAGCAAGTAATAATAATAATAGGTAAAAGGTGTCTTACGTAAAGTAAGGCATTCTAAAACGTTGTATCCGCCCCATTAAGAATGTTTTTATTTTCCAACTATGTACAGGTCATTTCCAATTCTTTGCGTTATCTTTTATTCCATATTGCTTTATAGAAAGATATCCGGTTTGCATTTTCTTCACTAACATAAAAAAATCAATATATTGAAAAAAAAAAAATTCTGGATTTTCAAAGATATCTCTAAGGTGCTGCATTTTAATTCTTATATACTTCTAGGATTTGAATATATCTCCTGTCTCGTCTTTAGCAGCGGAATCTCAACTTGAATGGTTTGGCAAAAACTTGAGATCATGAATTATGACCATCCTTAACATTTAGATCTCCTTAAACTATACCTTGAACTACGTATTCGCCCTTTTTCTTAGTATTCTGACATTCTTGATTCGGTCGAAGTTCTCAAGTTCAAATTGGACACAAATGCTATTGTTGAACAGGTTGGCACAAATATCGCTTCGTGTTTATCTAATTCTTATTTACATATCTTTATTTGTTCTTTTTTATGTTCTTTTTCAGCTTGGACTATATCATATTTTTCTTTCAATCTCATTCCCACATTAATTTCTATTTCTCCCCTTCCCCTTGCCTTAAAAACCTGTGTATTCAAATATACTAACACCCTAATCATTATTAAATATCCATATCCCTCAATATCCCTTGTGCTGTACACTGTGTCTTCCTTTTCTTCTACTTTCATCACCCATTTAACTCTTCATAATCAAGGTGGTGATATATCACGTGACTCTTACCATTATTCACTCCCAAAAACCAACACACTCCTGAGTGTAATAATTAATTCTAACCACACTTGCGTCCTCGTGGACGCTACTAACACCTGCTCGTCCCCTATTGTTAAGGAATAAAGACTAGGTTTTTGCTTTAATTTTAGCTTCTAGTTCCAATTTCATCTGAATGGGTACTCATCAGGACGTCAGCCGGGTCAGACCAAGGCCTCCCCCACCGTGTTGCCCAACCACAGCAGTAACCTCCCCAGTAATGGGACTCTTTCTGGTGTCCACTTTCAAGGCGTGGTCTATTCATTCAACCCGGTTAAATATCATGATGCTTCTTCCTTACGTTTGATAGATAATTATATCACATATTTCTTCCTCGAAACATCTTTCATTTCTATTTGAATCCTGTTTTGAGAATGAATGGATTTTTTTTTTCTTCATAGTTTGTGTCCTTTAGATGTGAGGATTCTTTTCAAGAGATTGGGATGAAAACACAACCTATCTCTTGCATTTCAACACTAATGGTACCATTGCAAATACCCAAGAAACCTCAAGAATTCTCCTGAGCAAAGAAAAGGCCCCATGTCCACTGCTTCCGCAAAATCTAGGTATTTACTGTAAATATATATATATATATACAGTATATATATATATATATATATATATATATATATATATATATATATATATATATATATATATATATAGGTATAGATATATATACATATATATGTATGTATATATATATATATATATATATATATATATATATATATATATATATATATATATATATATATACGTACACACATAATATATATATGTATGTATGTATATATATATATATATATATATATATATATATATATATATATATATATACATATATATATGTACATATATATATCATGTGTGTATGTATATATATATATATATATATATATATATATATATATATATATATATATATATATATATATACATATATATATATGTATGTGTGTATATATGTGTATATATATACATGTATATATATATATATATATATATATATATATATATATATATATATATATATATATATATATATATATATATATATATATATATATATATACATACATATATACTGTATATATATAACCTATTGGGAACGTCCCTGCCTCTCGATCAGCTGAACTGGAGTTCGAGTCCTGCTCAAGCTCGATAGTTTCTTGTAGTGTCCGCAACGTCACCATCCTTGTGAACCAAGAATGTAGGTCTACGCATTGAGTCCTCAGCAGCCATTGGGTGGCGCTCCCTGGTCCTAGTTTGGATGGAGAAGGGGCTTGGGCGATGATCATATGTATATATGGTCAGTCTCTAGGGCATTGTCCTGCTAGGACAATGTCAATGTCCCTTGCCTCTGCCATTCAAGAGTGAACTTTAAACATTAGAATAGGAGTATAATCGACTGTATCCTTATTTCCTTTCTTCGCTGGGCTATTTTTCCTTGTTGGAGACATTGGGCTTATAGCGTCCTACTTTTCCAACTAGGGTTGTATCCTAGCTAATAATAATAATAATAATAATAATGATAATTTGAACCAGTAATGCAAAAGTACTGGATATAGATTAGGAAGATAAGGTAACTTCTAAAAATTTTATTCAATAAATTACCGCCTTCAATTCTAAAGTTTGATGACGTCATCGAAGAGGAAATTTTAGCTTTTGTACAGCTGTAAAGGTTATTGCCACATTCTTTCATACCAGTTCATTGTATCCCACGTAAGCTAGCGATAATCCAGATATGACATAATTTTTGGACCGACGTCACTATAAATATTGGCTGGCTTCCAACGTGACATGCCCATCAATTTTGGCTAGTCTCAGTTCTTTGTAGCTATTATTCTTTTTTTTCATTATGATAAGCATAGGGTATACAGGTAGATCCTACCAATGTGTCGCACCTGATCGTTATCATCAGTGTTGCCAGATGGGTTAGTCTAAAAATCCCTAAAACTCGTGATAAAAAATCCCCCAAAACCACCCAACAATCCCCATTTCCAGAAATATATTTTCTTATGTTATAAAAATTACCCACTATACTTCATGTAACTGTAAGTAAACTAATTGCAACAATATAAAGGTTTACGCATCTCTGTTTCTTCTTCATAGAAATATGTACAGAATATCATCACCAGTCATCCAAAATCCCCAAATCTAAGGATAAATTCCCAAAAACAAAGGTAGATCCTCAAATCTAGGGATAAATCCCCCTATCTGGCACCACTGGTTATCATAGATATGGCTGATATGCTCTTGTTTGACTTTACGACCTACAAATGTACACGTACATTAGGTATGTCTCCGTGTAATAAAATTGCCCCGCAATGACATGTTTCTCGAATACTGTGGTATTGTTCCAGAGATATGACCTATTTTTTCCACACAAAAAGTTATATTCAGAAGGTTTAGGCATTACGGGATAGATTGACAATATTTAGAAATAAATCCAAATTTTGCAAAATAGATTTGACCTTGCAATGAAAGAATAACTGAGGAGCGTGTGATAATATATACGGTGATTGTAGAGTAAGTTTTATGCAACGTAAATTCCAGTGTTTGACCAATTAAAAACATTATAGTCTCTTCACATGTGTGAATCTACACTGTTAAAAAATTGCATTAAAAAACGGTAAATGTCTGACAACATTTATTCTAGCGTTTTTACCGTTCTGTAAACGGATATATTGACGTAAAAGGGTGATATTACGGTCACGAATCCATAAAAGATAATAACAAAGTATGGTAAAATTACGGTCGCCTGTATTTCACTGAAATACGGCTGGGAACAGTATATTTTTACGGAAAATTTCCGATTAAAATTACGGCTTTTCTAAGAGTGTATCTATGCAATTTCTCTGCTACTGTTCAAAGAATTGAGGGGTAAGTTAAAAAAAAAAAAAGAGGAATACAATCGCATTACTTATTAACGGATGGGAGACTAACTGGTTTGCTGTGAAAGTCTAGAATAAGTGCCTGTTATGTCATTTGTCATCTCCTCCTACGCCTATTTACGAAAAGGGCCTCTGTAAGATTTCGCCAGTCGTCTCTATCTTGAACTTTTAAATCAATGAGTAACCTTTAATCCTTTAAACCTCGGGACTGTGAAGAACTTAAGGGGACGCTGGCACTCCATATAATGATTCATCTTCGTACACTTTACTTGAAAAAAAAATTATTTCAAGTAAAACCTTTAGAAGCTGGTATTTTTAATAAAACATTTGCTATAATCTAATATAATTATTACCATGCTATAATTGTTATGTTCAAATATATCAACACAGGTTGGCATTATTTATACAAAATTGTCATATAAGTTTAACCAAAGTTTATGTAAACTTATATATATATATTCATTTGTCACTATGCTGGAGGAAGGATCAGAAAAACGAAATTCTTGGACTAGCGCTTTCGTATTGTCATACCTCTTCGGGTCCAATGACAATACGAAAGCGCTAGTCCAAGAATTTCGTTTTTCTGATCCTTCCTCCAGCATAGTGACAAATTTATACATCGCATACCTCAGCGATAGATCGTCAATATATATTCATATAAATATTTTGTTCATTTTACTTCATTAAGCAGTATTGTTTCTTCGTATTTAACGTACTCTTATTATATTAACACAAGCATTCATGGAAATATCTCCCTTTTACATTCTAGTCTAAATAATGGACAATAATTTACTCTAACAACGTTTTCTGTTGATTCTGCTAATAACGAAACCTATTTCTCGCGTCTGAAGAATCCTGGGTATGATCTCATCATGAGCTAGAACATTTTTTTTTTTACAAATACTATTCCTTTAGTCATAAAAATATTCCAATAAACAATATTTATTAATCATTTAATTAAGATACAATTCAAGATATCATGAGGGTACGAAAAGTAATAGGACTGAATCATGAAGTTATGATTGCCTCTGAAAGTTTTTTTTTTTTTTGGGGGGTGGGGGGGGGGGTGGGGGGGGGGGGGTGGCAAAAGCAGAGCTCGTAAATTCTGATCACAAAAAGTAATAGAATTAAATCACAAACATTAGACTTTCCCTGAAAGTTTTTTTTTTTCTTTTTTTTTGGGGGGGAAGCAAAGCAGATCTCTTAAATTCTGATCACAAAAGTAATAGGACAACCATAAACAAGATTCTCTGAAAGTTTTTTTTTTTTCTTTTAATGGCAAAACAGAGCTCTTAAATTTTGATCACTAAAATTGATAGGACTAAATCATAAACATAAGATTCTCTGAAACTTTTCTTTCCTTTTTTTTTTTTTTTTTTTTTGGCAAAGCAGAACTCATAAATTCTGATCACGTCCTTGGGAAAATCGAATAAGCTTTTTCCGCACCTGTTCACAAATACCGTATAGATAAACTGATATCCCAATCGCCCAAAACTGTTCGGTCCTTTCCAGTGCATTCCGGTTATCAACAAACATGTGTTATGACATCTGTTTGTGAAGAAGAGCTTCCATACTCAGTTATACGAAAATAGCCTTGTCAAT
Source organism: Palaemon carinicauda (assembly GCF_036898095.1). Lineage (NCBI taxonomy): Eukaryota > Metazoa > Arthropoda > Malacostraca > Decapoda > Palaemonidae > Palaemon > Palaemon carinicauda. Next base: position 128,513,306 of record NC_090729.1, read on the forward strand.
CGGAAGATTTTTAGACCCGCAGTGCGACCGACTATAGCTCGTCGCAGGAAACGTAAGTCGAGACGTGTAAGTTTTAAAGTTCGTGGTTTTCCTTACACATAGATAGAAAAACCTGTTATGATGCCCTTTGTATGTGTGTTACTGTTTTTGAAAATATGTTATTGTTAATCTTTTCTCATATCGTTTATTTATTTCCTCTATTTCCATTTCCTTACTGGGCTATTTTTCCCTATTGGAGCCCTTGGTCTCATAGTTTCTTGCTTTTCCAACTAGGGTTATAGCTTATCTAACAACAACAACAACAACAACAACAATAATAATAATAATAATAATAATAATAATAATAATAATAATAATAATAATAATAGTTAATGAGAAGGAACGCTTTAGAAACCGCGTCACTCTCCTGTCTGGAATATGTAAAAGATTCTTAATACAAGACATATCATTTCATTTGTAAAGAATCCCTTTCCTCAGGAATGGAGCTTCATAGTTCTTTACTTCCCACTTTATTAATAGCAGCACCTATGTTTTGAAAAATGCAATTATTACACCCAATTTAACTGTACCGTACAGCGCATAATGTGGTCCTTAAATTTCTTTGTGTATTAACACTTAATGAATTTGCCATAAAAAAAAAAAAAATGGTACAAGTTATGGAATAAATGTTGCCAGGCATTTACCATTTAAAAAAAACGGATATATTGACGTATTACGGTCACCCGTATTTACTGAATTATGGCAATATACTTTTACGGAGAATTTCCAATTAAAATCACGGTTTTTTTTTAACAGTGAAGAAAATATATTTAGAAATTAGCAAAAGATGATTTAAGGATTTGAAGTGCCATTTCGATAATTAACATGCATTTACCATTATAACTAAACTATAGAGTATATATATATATATATATATATATATATATATATATATATATATATATATATATATATATAAACACACACACACATATATATATACATATATATAAATACATATATATATATATATATATATATATATATATATATATATATATATATATATATATACTTATATATATACATATATATATATATATATATATATATATATATATATATATATATATATATATATATACATATATATATAAACACACACACACACACACACACATATATATATATATATATATATATATATATATATATATATATATATATATATATATATATATTTAAACACACACATACATATGTATATATGTACAGTATATATGTATATATATATATATATATATATATATATATATATATATATATATATATATATATATATATATATATAATGTACTTAATATGTAAAAGCTAATCTAAAACTCAGGAATATTGAAACCACTCAAGGATGTCCTAAAGACGCGAAGAACAGTAGCCTCGATTCCAACCCGACAAAAATTTCAGTACAATTTAAATCTAAATATCTCGGTCTATGAAATCAATTTCCTTGACAAATATTTCTGAACATAACAAATGCTAAATCTACTTCGAATTTAAAGGCAAAAGGAAAGAACCGTAAATTGAGGGGTAGGCCTCCATACGAATACGAAATGTTCAAATAACAAGCAATAGCTGCTTATAACTCAGCAGATAGACCTATAGGTTCCCCCAAACCCCCACCCATCCTTAGCTCACAAGGATGGTTAAGGTTGCAGCGACCAAAGGAACATACTTTATAATCAGTTGTGGCCATTTAAGAAAAATGTTACATAATTTGATATAAGAAGATTTTCCGATGATATTGCTACAAAAGCAATATACTGTTACCGGTGTAACAAAAATAAGATTCATATTACTGTTAAGGGAAGTAGCCATAGATGATATATTCATTTTACAAGATATCTCGCTAAGCAAGCAACGTCATTTTACTCTTACAAACCTTTGAAAGTCTAATCAAGGAATAATGATCCATATCTTTCATTGTATTTCCAAAAGCATTAAAGAGGTTTAACCTATGTAATTGTCAACGGACGTACGAGTGAACATTCTGACGCACAGAGTAATAATTATTTGTGGTATAACAGGTAAATACTCGATTGATTCGGAAAGAATGATTTGTTTTGTAACAGGAGGTCTGAGGGCGAAAGTGTATGATGTCTATCCACGTACATAAGTCTATCTTTACGCAAGAAAGTGTAGATCCCTACTGATTACCATGGAAGTAGTATCAACGATAAATAACTATTATTATTATTATTATTATTATTATTATTATTATTTGCTAAGCTGCAACCCTAGTTGTACAAGCAAGATGCTATAACCCAAAGGGCTCCAACAGGGAAAGTATCCCAGTAAGGAAAGGAAACAATGAAAAATGAAATATAAGAGAAGTAATTAACAATCAAAATAAAATATTTTAAGAACAGTAAGACCATTAAAATAAATCTTTCATATATAAACTATTAAAACTTTAAAAAACAAGAGGAAGAGAAATAACACAGAATAGTGTAGCTGAGTGTACCCTCAAGCAAGAGAACTCTACCCCAAGACAGTGGAAGACCATGGTACAAAAGGCTATGGCACTGCCCAAGACTAGAGAACAATGGTTTGATTTTGGAGTGTCCTTCTTCTAGAAGAGCTGCTTACCATAGCTAAAGAGTCTCTTCTTCCCTTACCAAGAGGAAAGTAGCCTCTGACCAATTACAGTGCAAGAGTTAACCCTTGAGCGAAGAAGAACTGTTTGGTAGTCTCAGTGTTGTCAGGTGTATGAGGACAGAGGAGAATATATGAATAATAAGCCAAACTATTCGGTGTATGTGTAGGAAAAGGGAAAATGAGCCGTAACTAGAGAGAAGGATCCAATGCAGTACTGCCTGGGCAATCAAAGGACCCAATGACTCTCTAGCAGTAGTATCTCAACGGGTGGCTGGTGCCCTGTCCAACCTACTACTACCTACTATGTAAAGAAGAGACCAAACTATTCGTTGT
>NC_090729.1:128521272-128528772 GCF_036898095.1 Palaemon carinicauda
GGACTGGGTCAGTCATATGAAGAGAATAAGAAGAAGTTTTGGAAAGAAGTGAAGAGAGTAAGGAAGGCCGGCGCAAGAATTGAAGAGACAGTGAAAGATGGAAATGGAAGGTTGTTAAAAGGAGAGGAGGCAAGGAAAAGGTGGGCGGAATATTTTGAAAGTTTGCTGAATGTTGAGGATGATAGGGAGGCAGATATAATTGCTGTTCCAGGTGTTGAGGTGCCAGTGATGGGAGATGAGAATGAGAGAGAGATTACAATAGAGGAAGTGAGGAGAGCACTAGATGAAACGAGAGTAGGAAAAGCATCTGGAATGGATGGTGTGAAAGCTGAGATATTGAAGGAAGGGGGTGTGACTGTACTTGAATGGTTGGTGAGATTGTTTAATGTGTGTTTTGTGTTGTCAATGGTACCAGTAGATTGGGTCTGTGCATGTATTGTACCACTATATAAGGGTAAGGGAGATGTGCATGAGTGTTGTAATTCAAGAAGTATTAGTTTGTTGAGTGTAGTTGGAAAAGTGTATGGTAGAGTACTGATTAATAGGATTAAGGATAAAACAGAGAATGCAATCTTGGAAGTACAGGGTGGTTTTAGAAGAGGTAGGGGTTGTATGAATCAGATTTTTACAGTTAGGCAGATATGCGAGAAATATTTAGAAAAAGGTAAGGAGGTGTATGTTGCGTTTATGGATCTGGAGAAAGCATATGATAGAGTTGATAAGGAAGCAATGTGGAATGTGATGAGGTTATATGGAGTTAGTGGAAGGTTGTTGCAAGCAGTGAAAAGTTTCTACAAAGGTAGTAAAGCATGTGTTAGAATAGGAAATGAAGTGAGCGATTGGTTTCCGGTGAGAGTGGGGCTGAGACAGGGATGTGTGATGTCGCTGTGGTTGTTTAACTTGTATGTTGATGGAGTGGTGAGAGAGGTGAATGCTCGAGTGCTTGGACGAGGATTAAAACTGGTAGGCGAGAATGATCATGAATGGGAGGTAAATCAGTTGTTGTTTGCCGATGATACTGTACTGGTAGCAGACACAGAAGAGAAGCTTGACCGACTAGTGACAGAATTTGGAAGGGTGTGTGAGAGAAGGAAGTTGAGAGTTAATGTGGGTAAGAGTAAGGTTATGAGATGTACGAGAAGGGAAGGTGGTGCGAGGTTGAATGTCATGTTGAATGGAGAGTTACTTGAGGAGGTGGATCAGTTTAAGTACTTGGGGTCTGTTGTTGCAGCAAATGGTGGAGTGGAAGCAGATGTACGTCAGAGAGTGAATGAAGGTTGCAAAGTGTTGGGGGCAGTTAAGGGAGTAGTAAAAAATAGAGGGTTGGGCATGAATGTAAAGAGAGTTCTATATGAGAAAGTGATTGTACCAACTGTGATGTATGGATCGGAGTTGTGGGGAATGAAAGTGATGGAGAGACAGAAATTGAATGTGTTAGAGATGAAGTGTCTGAGGAGTATGGCTGGTGTATCTCGAGTAGATAGGGTTAGGAACGAAGTGGTGAGGGTGAGAACGGGTGTAAGAAATGAGTTAGCGGCTAGAGTGGATATGAATGTGTTGAGGTGGTTTGGCCATGTTGAGAGAATGGAAAATGGCTGTCTGCTAAAGAAGGTGATGAATGCAAGAGTTGATGGGAGAAGTACAAGAGGAAGGCCAAGGTTTGGGTGGATGGATGGTGTGAAGAAAGCTCTGGGTGATAGGAGGATAGATGTGAGAGAGGCAAGAGAGCGTGCTAGAAATAGGAATGAATGGCAAGCGATTGTGACGCAGTTCCGGTAGGCTCTGCTGCTTCCTCCGGTGCCTTAGATGACCGCGGAGGTAGCAGCAGTAGGGGACTCAGCAGTATGAAGCTTCATCTGTGGTGGAAATGTGGGAGGTTGGGCTGTGGCACCCTAGCAGTACCAGCTGAACTCGGCTGAGTCCCTGGTTAGGCTGGAGGAACGTAGAGAGTAGAGGTCCCCTTTTTTGTTTTGTTTCTTGTTGTTGTCGGCTACCCCCCAAAATTGGGGGAAGTGCCTTTGGTATATTTATGTATATATATATATATATATATATATATATATATATATATATATATATATATATATATATATATATATATATATATATATATATATGTTCAGTCTGTAGGGCATTGTTCTGCTTGCTAAGGTAATGTCACTGTCCCTTGCCTCTGCCATTCATGAGTGACCTTTAAAGCCTTTAAATTGCATGGGGATGGGAATGATAATACCGTTTTTAGTTTGACGTATACGTAGGTGTAATGATGGATTCAAGTTCAGTGTATACATGGAACCAATCAATATTTCTATAAATTTTTTATTTGCATTCAGATCATTGAAATAGAGTTTAGAAAATCTATATTCCTCCTAGTGTTTATATTGTACCAACCGTGTGTCACACGATCGTACATAGTAACGACATTTCATTTTGTGTATATAGTATGCTTGTATCTTCGCTCTCCCCTCGCACTAAGAAGAACATGAAATAACATATATGTTTTTCTCACCGTTAACTGTTAACCGATGCGGTGTCGGTTTTGAACAGGAAATTTCCTGTTGCATTGAGCGTTTGTGTATAAAGGAGAGTGTTCTGTAATAAACTCACACAGTTGCTTTCATCCTGTCTTTGAGTCACAACTTTCTCTCGGTCTGTCACAATATGAACATTACGGGATGTGGACTAAATACATTGATAATGAAGTGATGTAATATAAGCAAGAAATTTAAATGAACTATCCAAGGATTGTATCAGACAATATATTAAGAACAGCAAAAAAATGTATGTGATAACCTTGAAATCTATATAAAAAACTGATTGTATTACCTTACAGTAACAACTTTAATGATATTCCCCATTACTCAAAAATAAAAACTTTATTAACACGTAGTTTACGAGAACAATATATACATGGTAAAAACTGCCTATAAACAATTGTCCCACCGATAACAAATTATAACAAATTATGACAGTATCATATCCCGTGTCATTGATGTAACAAATCTAATATTGGCCAAGCTGATACATATCTTGATAAGAGAATTGAACAGCATAAAAGAAATATAAACACAAGATAACGCATTTTTTTTTTATTAGATAAAAAACCTACTATTATATGGGCAAGTACTGAGAAATTGATTCATCCTAATAATTTGTTGGAAAGAAATGACAATGTTAAGTTTTAGTTTTGTCTGTTCCTGTAATATTTTATTTTTCCTGTTTCCTTTCCTCACTGGGCAATTTTCCCTGTTGGAGTCCCCGGGCTTGTAGCATCCTGCTATTCCAAATAAGGTTGTAGCTTAGCAATTAATAATAATAATAATAATAATAATAATAATAATAATAATAATAATAATAATAATAATAATTTAGATATTAATCCCGGAATGTACAATCATGATATATTTAGCTCATAAGAGAACTGAAAGTTCCACCAGTTTTCATGTTTTGGAGCTTCTTAAATTTACTCTGCATCACCTGTTATTCATTCAAGAAATAATCCCTAAGAGTATCAAGGAGGTTTACTCCTTGAAGTGTATGTACTCAAGATATTCCCGTTCAAATTTGTTTTAATTATTTGCTCACAATAATAGATTATATTATCTAGTTCATGATGATACTTTTGAAAATTAAAATATCTTGTAACCATTGTGACTGGGTCGTATTAGTTCAAAATTTTATTACTAAAACTATATTGCTTAGGATGATGTTCTTTAAGGAATGTATTAGTGACAGGCCACAGTAAAGATTATCGGAACTACAATGGGGTGCCAAGGTATAGCTCTTGTACATGAATTGCTAGTGATGAGAATATCCTATTAGTAGTTACTCCTGATATATACTGTAGGATAACCTTTCTGTTAAGTATTTTGCATTTTTTCTGTTTCGTGTAAGTGGCTCTTAATGAAGACAAGAAATATGACTTTTTTTTTTTTTTTTTTTTTTTTTTTTAAACCTTCCTTTGTTTTACACTAAGCCTCTGATGTTTACCCTGATATGCTGCGCTGTGGTGTTGTCTGTAAGTAGAGTGATGGTACAGTACACTGTTAAAAAAAACCGTAATTCTTATCGGAACTTCTCCGTAAAAATATACTGTTCTCAGCCGTACTTCAGTAAAATACAGGCGACCCTATTTTTACCCTACTTTGTTATTATCCTTTACATATTGGTGACCGTAATATCACTCCTTTACGTCAATATACTCATTTTTGAAACGATAAGTACCTGGCAACATTTATTGCAGGATTTTTACCGTTGTTTAGGACAAATTTTTAACAGTGTAGCTGGTAAGGGCTGAAAACTATGATGGCATAGATTATGAAGGTATGCCAGATCTTTGAATAGAAAGGAGGAGATAAAGAGCTGCGAAGAGAGAGGGAGATTACAATTTACAAGGTTCCCCTACTTCAGAATAATAAAGAATCTTTTCCAGTGGGACCGCTCATAGTAAACCATGAAGCACCACCGTTAGAAGAGCAAGAAAGACTCCACCCTGAGTTGGAGCCGGGTGGTCGCTTCCTTCCAGCTGACTGCCGAGCCAGGCATCGGGTGGCCATCATCGTGCCGTTCAGAGACCGGCTTTCACAAGTGCCTCCGTTTTTACATCATATGCATCCAATCCTCCAGAGGCAACAGTTAGAATATGTAATATACATTGTCGAGCAAGCAGGCAAGTATAGTTGATATATTTTGCATTCATGGATTCGTTTATGCAAAAAGGATCAATGGATTCAACATAAACAACACCAAACACTGCTATTAGCAATCATAAGAATTGACAAAATATTTATTTCATTTTAACATATCTTATGAAGGAAACAAAATCACCATAATCAGTTCTCAACGCTATGAATAATCTTTTATCAATAAATAATTCCATGTACGAATTTTAACTGAAAATGAAATGCTGTTAGCAACATGGGTACTATATAAATCTTCTATATTATACACTTGTCTCATTGTAATTAAATCTGCTGGATTATTCTTCTTATTCAATACAAATGTGTAAATAAATGTACCATTACTCTCTCTTTCAGCCCAGGAACAGTTCAATAAAGGAATTTTAATGAATGCTGCCGTCATTGAATCTCTCAAGCAATATGAATTTGACTGCTTCGTATTCCATGACGTAGATTTATTACCAGAGAATGACAGAAATCTTTATACTTGCCCAGATCAACCAAGACATTTAGCGCAGTTAGTTGATACTTTGCGCTACAAGTAAGTCTGAAAGAATTAAATTTTTTCGAAAACTAGGTTTAACTTCATATCATTGTTTCAGGCAAAATCTCATACTTTTAACACCAGAGGGAATATCCTCTTAAAGGTTTAAAGGTCGCTCATGAATGGCAGGGGCAAGGGACAATGACATTGTCCTATCGAGCAGGACAATGCCCTAGAGACTGACCATATATACATATGATCAGCGCCCAAGCCCCCTCTCCACCCAAGCTAGGACCAATGAAGGCCAGGCAATGGACGCTGATGACTCGCAGATAGACCTATAGGCTCCTCTAAACCACCATCCTTAGCTCACAAGGATGGTAAGGTTGTAGCGACCCAAGGAACTAACGAGTTTGAGCGGGACTCGAACCCCAATCTGGCTTTCAACAGTCAGAGACGTTTCCACATCGGCCACCATAACCCCATTGATGCAGAGTAATCGTTATAAACGTATGATTAAGGTCATTTTAGTCCGTAAGTGACGCTAAAACAAAAGCTAAACATAAAGGTGAAAACAGAAATGGAATTTCAAACAATCACAGAATGATTTGTTTTGATTTTAGATCAGTATAATTGAATATCTGGGAGCACATTCTAAATCATTTTGAATATACTCTATCAAGACCAGAAGACTTTAAATTATATTGTTCAATTTAAGATTGCAAGTGTCAAAAAAAGCAATGTTGGAATGATGAATTAATTTCTGAAAGAAAAAAAATGCAGGGTTTCTGCTAATGCTCTGTAATTCCATAATGGTTTATATTGGTATGAATAAAATAAATTGACAATTTTGATTGAATAATACTGTTTTTCCCTTCAATTTCATAATTGCAAAAAAACTCTTGCAATTATAATTGATTTAAAGATAATGGGGAATTATATTAGTTATACGCACAATTAAAGTGATGTTTTCTGTATTAAAGGATCATGACGAAACTAATATTGTATTAATATTGTATTTATTATTGACCAGTTTTCCTTTTAAATATTTCATCCCACTTTCTCTGTAGTCGCACAAACACCCAGTCTCTTGTGATCTGAAATTATAATTAGCTTACAAAAGTAGATATAATCAACTACTAAAGTTTAATTTCATAGGAAATTATACCAAAAATAGAAAGTTATTACCCTGACAAGTAAACTTAAAGGAGACTAATGCTTTTCAAAACAGTTGAAAAAATATCAAATCAACAAACAAAATTAGACCTTTCGTGATTTATTGGTAGTTTTAACAATTTCAAAATGCCACCGACTTCCTGACTTCCCATCCTTTCCAAGTTCCTAAATCATACGGCAATGGAAATTACAAAAAAAAAAAAAAAAAAAAAAAAAAAAAAAAAAAAAAAAAAAAAAAAAAAAATCAAGACAAAATTAAGAAAAAGACTGAAATATACTTAAGAATCTGTAGTATGAATTTGGAAGAGCTGAAAGTTTTTAAAGAGACAAGTGATGTTTAGATGATTAAATTGAATTTTGATAAATGGTGATAAGTTTAGGCTTACTGTAAGATAGTCTGAAATGAAGTTCCTTTCTGAGGTAATTCAGTCCCCGGGAAAGTTGGCATCACCTTTGGAATCCCTTTCGGAATCCCTTTGGAAAACACTTCTGGCATCGCTTTCGGATTCACTTTTGGCACACTTTCTGAATCACTTTTGGCATTGCTTTCGGGTTCACTTATGCCATCCCTTTTTTAATCACTTTTGGCATCGCTTTCAGATTCACTATTTGGCATCACTTTATAATCACTTTTGTCATTGCTTTCAGATTCGTATTTGGCATCACTTTTTTATCACTTTTGGCATCGGTTTCGGATTTACTTTTGGCATCACTTTTGTTATCTCTCAGATTCACTTTTGGCATCACTTTGGTTATCTCTCAGATTCACTTTTGGCATCACTTTTTAATCACTTTTGTTATCTCTCAGATTCACTTTTGGCATCACTTTTTAATCACTTTTGACATCGCTTTCGGATTCACTTTGGCATTACTTTTTTAATCACTTTTGGCATCGCTTTCAGGTTCTCTTTTGCCATCACTTTTTAATCACTTTTGGCATTACTTTGGATTCACTTTTGGCGTCACTTATTTATCCCTTTTGGCATTGCTTTCGGATTCACTTTTGGCATCACTTTTGGCATCGCTTTCGGATTCACTTTTGGCATTACCTTTTTAATCACTTTTGGCATCGCTTTCGAATTCATTTTTGGCATTACTTTTATAATCACATTTAGCATCGCTTTCAGGTTCTCTTTTGCCATCACCTTTTAATCACTTTTG
>NC_090729.1:128533772-128560878 GCF_036898095.1 Palaemon carinicauda
AATCAATCTAATACATTTCTCAGACTTTTTATACCTTTTACCATTGCAGTTATGATCTCAGATCTACTTGGTAATTAACCAATATAGTAGGCGATCGAGTAACAACATAAAACTTAATTTTATATAACTTCCCCCATTTAATTCTTTTGCGTTTTCTTAAACACAGTCGAGTAGCATTTTCTATAAATAGTATTTATGGTAAGCTTAAATATTTAGATACAAATTAAAAAATCCCTTCGTATTGAATGTTTTTTTTTATCGAAACAAATATTTGAGAAAAATCTATATAAACATATACTATCTTAGGAAAACAAGGTATTAAACATCACAAACATTATCATCCAATTATCAGCCGGTGCCATTTGCAAGACTTTAATTTAAGCTTATAAACTTATGCAAATTCTTTTCTTTCATTATCTAAATATATGAATTCAACCAAGATTTTTGTATTTTATAACAGGTTTACCCTCATACTGCCTATGAAACATGGTATTGCTATATTCTTTAAAATTTTCATAAATTCAGAGAGGAGTTTCTCGTGTATTTTTTATTAGCCCTCAAACATTAGAGAGTTTTTTTTTTCTTTTTTTTTATAGCATTTATGGCTCTCTCTCTTTTTTTTTTAAATATTACCGTACAGCCTATTGGAATGCCAGTACTACATGGATGCTAAAGAAATCTTCTGTGGAGACTACGATTTATCATATATGACAAGAAAAGTTCATCCTTTTGAAGAGTGCGGTTGGACTTTCGATTTAAACCAAAGAACTTTTCATGTTATATAGATACCCTTTACAGAGGCGTCTTCTAAATTACTTATATTAGAGAAAAATATAATTTATCTTTAAACATATCTACCAAAAATTTCTGCCGACTAGCAATCTGTCCTGGTCCCTTAACTGCCTACAATCGCTCCACACAAAATAAACAAACACTGACTATAAAGATGGTCTAATGATTTGATTTTCTCCCTCGGAAGGATGCCTGAAAACTTTAAATCAATCAACCAATCTCCTTCGGAACGACAATCCTGTTGCCAAACCTTGAAGCAAGACTTACACTAAGGCCTATATAATTTCCATATCTATAAGTAATATACAAAAATGTTAGAATACTTGTATCATTATTGCATTACTAAGACAGCTAAAATTCCTCGAAACAATTCGTAAAACAATGATCGATCCTCGCCCGGGACCATGAGTTTAAGCTGTTTACTAGGGAGGCCACTGCTGTGGTTGGGCACCACAGTGGGGGTTGGGCTTGCCTGGCTGACGTTCTGGTGAGCATCTATCCTGATGAAACTGGAACTGAAACCAGACACCTTTAACCTTTAACAGTGCTTGTGAGAAATTTTTCTCAAAATAATTTAATACAATTTTTGTGTATTCATCTGTATAACATTGATCTACTGTACCTTTTACCGTAAGGTTGGTATTGCATGTTTCATAGAAATTATTAATTGATTTGTTGTTGGGAATTGCTGTTTGTCAGGTAATTGACAAACAAAATTGTCCTATTGCAGTTGTCTTTATTCATGAGACCGAAATTTGCATGTTGTATTTTGTAGAAATTCGTTCGTATTTTTTTTTTTTTTTTTTTTTTTTTTGCATGTTATGATGAGAGTTAAAGAACCACATCTCAATCGAGAATAACACTCCTACATTATTGTGTTTAATTGTGTGTACTGCTATGATTTTAGTACATAGTATTTGTAGTGCGATCAAGCGCAGTAAAATGGTTTTACACGACAGCAATGTTCAGATACAGTAATTAAATTCATATGTTGTGCTACGTGCCGTAGTATTTGAGAACGTAATTCTCCAAGGGGTTACTGTACTGTAATTGATCAGTGGCTACTTTCCTCTTGGTAAGGGTAGAAGAGACTCTTTAGCAATAGTAAGCAGCTCTTCTAGGAGAAGGCCACTCCAAAATCAAACCATGGTTCTCTAGTCTTGGGTAGTGCCATAGCCTCTGTATCATGGTCTTCCACTGTCTTGAGTTAGAGTTATCTTGCTTGAGAGTACACTCGGGCACCCTGTCGTGTCTTCTTTCTCTTCCTCTTGTTTTGTTAAAGTTTTTATAGTTTGTATGGGAGATATTTATTTTAATGTTGTTGCTCTTCTTGAAATATTTTATTTTTCCTTGTTTCCTTTCATCACTGGGCTATTTTCCCTGTTGGAACCCTGAACTTATAGCATCCTGCTTTTGCTATTATTATTATTATTATTATTATTTGCTAAGCTACAACCCTAGTTGGAAAAGCAGGATGTTATAAGCTCAGGGGCTCCAACAGGGAAAATAGCTCAGTGAGGAAAGGAAACGAAGAAAAATAAAATATTTTAAGAAGAGCAACAACATTAAAATAAATATCTTCTATATAAACTATAAAAACTTTAACAAAGCAAGAGGAAGATAATTAAGACAGAATAGTGTGCCCGAGTGCACCCTCAAGCAAGGGAACTCTGACCCAAGACAGTGGAAGACCATGGTACAGAGGCTATGCCACTACCCAAGATTAGAGAACAATGGTTTGATTTTGGAGTGTCTTTTTCCTAGAAGAGCTTCTTACCATAGCTAAAGAGTCTCTTCTACCCTTAACAAGAGGAAAGTGGCCAATGAACAATTACAGTACAGTAAGAAGAATTTTTTGGTATTCTTAGTGTTGTCAGGCAGAGGAGAATATGTAAAGAATAGGCCAGAATATTCGGTGTGTGTGTGTGTGTGTGTGTGTGTGCGCGCGCGTGCGTATGTGTATGCAAAAGGAAAATGAACTGTAACCAGAGAGAAGGATCCAATGTACTACTGTCTAGCCTGTCAAAAGACCCCATAACTCTCTAGAGTTGTAGCATAGCAAGTAATAATAATAATAATAATAATAATGCCTCTCCATTAGAGGACTAGGAGAGTAGAACTTGTAAGTGTAATACAGTGAACCCTCGCTACTTCGCGGTTCGACCATCGCGGATTCACCACTTCGCGGATTTTTTCCATAACCCATATATATACAGTAATATATATATATATATGTATATATATATATATATATATATATATATATATATATATATATATATATATGTATGCATGTATTTATGTATATATGTAGGTATGTATATGTGTATACATATAAATATATATATATATATATATACACACACACACACACACACACACACACACACACATATATATATATATATATATATATATATATATATATATATATATATATATATATATATATATATATATATATGTATATATGTATATCTATATATCTAAAGTAGGAAGATGTGATGTAGTTCTAAGGGAAAAGTATGGGAAATATGTCTGGGTAATAAGCAAAGCTCTACCTCCAGTTTGTTTCTACATTATGATTAGAGATAAATGTAAACAAAACATTGGTTGCCATTTTTTATCGTGGTTTTTAGCATGTTTAGGAAATGCATGATATAAAATCACCTTTAATATTTGTGCCTGTTTTAGTTTAGGGTACTGTAGTACATGCATTAAGTGTTCTGTACATTAAAGGGTAGTTTGTTAACAGTACTACGTACAAGGGAAGGTTTTAAAAGTCTGAATATACATGTTGAATAAATAGGTAAATATGTGTCACTACTTCGCGGATTTTCACCTATCGCGGCCGCGACTGGAACCTATCTACCGCGATAAACGAGGGTTCACTGTAACATCTTGTTTATGCCTTGCCAGAGTAGCCATAAGGAGAGGTCAAGGATTAGGAGAGGAACAAGGTTAGTTGTTCGCACTCCTGATCAACCTCTTTGTGTCCCTGCTTAGATGTGTGTGCGTATGTATGTGCACTATATGGGCGTGATGTTCATCATGATTGCATTTGTCACATACCACTAACTGGTTAATTGCATTTAAGAAATATCTTTAAAATTGCATAGTGCGTTTTGAATTTATTTTTCATATCAATCTTTGAATTTGCTTCAAGGTCTTTTTAGTTAATGTGAATATTGTAGGCAGTATTGAATTTGTTGTAATTATATAACTTGCTTCCTTTCCTCGTATAAAACTTGAACGCACGACGAAGGACCCAGCTTTTTGCTCAGGGCCTCCAGCTCAAACTTGAGCCATTCTGTTATCGGGTGTCGTGGTGGTGGTGGTGGTTGTGCGTGTGTGTGTGTGAGTGTGTGTGTGTGTGTATGTGTTAGATTAGTAGAAATGGTGATTTACCCATATTCTTTAGACTTGTCGTAACTGTGTTAGAGTGCCATTGGTGTTTGTCGTAATTTTATTGAGTGCCATTGACTTGTAAATACCTTGGATTTGTCATTGCTCAATCACTCTGCTATGTTTAACCTTTAGTTGTTAACCTGAGTTTGACTTCAATTCAACAACTGCGTTTCGATATCCTCCATTGATTTATGTTCTTGTTTTAATGCATAGTTGGTGATTAAGATTTTATCTGATGATTAATTAAACATAAAGATATTCATTCTTTGGAAAATTGTCCAAGTAACTTATAGAAACGAGATCAGAAACTACGGTCCTCTAAGGTCGGAAAATCTATTCGTGAATACTCGCCAAAAAGAGTGAGAGAAACTTGTGTACCTCGTCGTATTTTACAGACCTTATGATCTGAGTTCATGTTTATTATGCAAATGATGATGCTTAATTCATGATAGTGATGTTGATAAGGATTACTGCAATAATAATAATGAATTGATGAGGATTAGCCTAATTGATAATGATGATGATTTGATGATAATGATAGTGATTTAATAATAATGAATAGATGGTAATGATGATAATGATGATATTGAAGTTATTGATGATGATCCTGATAAGGAAAGGCCTGCCAATGATAGTCATGATGAATTTATGATGATGATAATGAAATTAATGTGATGATGATATTAAAGTTAAAAGTGATGACAATTTCCCAGGCCTTTTGTACTGAATTCACTTTCCATGAAAATACAACAATTGTTAATTTTTATCCAGAAGTAAATATATCTTTAACTGTTAATGTAAATTCAGGCTCTGTTTTAATGATTGATTGGAATAAAAAAACGATGGTGGTTTCAAGGTACAAGGTACTAAGAGAGACCAGCTAAAATGAACAAAACTAGATTGAGTTTTAAAAATCGTAACTTTTTCAGTCATATATGATGAAGTAACAATATATTAATGAAAAAATTTGTTTCTAACAATAGTTCTCTGAATGATAGATAGAGCAACTTTTTAGTGGATAGTTTGACCCAAATTCTCTCATATTTGATTCAAGCCATGTCTCTCTTTTCGTCAGTTTCACCAGTAGAGGATTGACAGAAAGGTTCATGCAGATATCCATGCTCCTATCAATGTACCTGGAAAAGGACAGACTTGTTGAATTAAGTGTTGTGGTGACCTATTGGAAACTTCCCAGCCTAGCAATCTGCCGGACTGGGATTCGAGTCACACCCAAACTCAATAGTTTTTGTGGCTTTTATAACCTCACAATCCTTGTGTGCTGAGGATGGGGAGTTTGGGGCCTATAGGTCTACTTGCTGAGTCATCAGCAGCCTTTGCCTGGCCCTCCCTGGTCCTAGCTTGGTGGCGAGTGGTCTTGGGTGCTAATCATGTGGATATATGATCAATCTCTACGGTATTGTTCTGCTAGCTAGGGCCTTGACACTGTCCCTTGCCTCTGTCATACACGAGTGGCCTTTAAAAAGTAAATAGAATTGTGAATTAATGTGTTCATAACAATATTAATAGAATATTACAGTAGACGAACTTCTAAATGAAAAAAAAAAGTCCTAAAGTAAATATTCGAATATAAAACTGTTTTTGATGAATCAAATGCCATAAAGTTGCCAGTGTATAGAAATTATCTTTAAAGAGTGACAAATAATTTTGGAAAAGTAATTGCTGCAGCCTATAGCTTAGTTCTTAGTTTACTCACGTTTATTTTTACAGTATGTGTGGTTCATTTTTAGACAGCTGTCTGCTCTGTAAATTTTTCTAATAAAAGATAAGCAAAATTCATCATAGCCTACAAATAACAAAATTCCATCAGTATGGTACAGCTCGAAAACGAATAAATTGTTGATTTCTGTACTGAAATAATGGAATTCATGATCACTCCTAGAATTAAAGATCTTATAAAAAATCAATCAAATAATAGCATCGGTGTTTTCTATGAAGTAGTAATCTTACTGCAGAAAAATTGCTAAGAAGGAAATGACACCAAAAAATCGAAAGCAACTTTTTTCTTGCTGTTAAATATGATAAAGCCACAAAATACAGCTGTATATATTATATTTTTGTAAGATAAACATTAAAGTGATAAATAGCTTGGAACGAAGGTTAACTTATTTCCATCAGATTTAGTTTTAGCGATTGTTCGTTGTCATTTCAAAAAAGCTGTCTGCTTTACATACATTACCAATTAATGGTTTGCAAAAATCTTTACTTAGCTTTCTCGTTTTACAAAAATATATTCATCTGATTAAAAAGCGTTGGATTCTAATAAATTATTTTTTAAGACTTGGAAATTTGTTCGTTGATTTTATAATGTATAACAACAGTGTTTCTTTTGAAAATATTTCCCAAAACACAAAAGCAGACGAATTTTAAAAGGGGAATCGAGATAGAAGGTAAGCTAAAGTATCCATGGAAATAACACATTTTTAATTAGAATTGTTTGAAAATTAATCAATTATTGAATTCTATACTGAAATAATAACATGTATTATTTAAAACGTTATAATTTAGATTCTGTCAAATGATCAAGTGTTTTCGTTAAATATATTGGAGGAATCTTATAACAGCCAAATTGATAGAAAGGAAAAATAACCAAATAAATTATGATTTTTTTTCTAGTAGTTAAATATGATACATGAAAAAATACCGATGTATAAAATCTACTCTCAGAGATGAACCTTGAATTCATAAATCGTTTTAGCTATGTTATCCTTTATAATGAGTCTGCTTTACAAGTGTTACCAGTTGATAGTACGCAAATATCTTCATATAACTTTTATGTTATCCAAAAATATACTATCTACATGAAAATGTTGGATTTTAAAGATATATTTTTCTAAAAAAATTTCTTTTTATAAAGCATTAGGATTTTATTTATCAACTTGATAATTCTAAACAACAGTATTTCTATTGAAGATACTAACCCCCCCCCACCACACACACACACACACACACACACACACACACACACACACACACACACACACACACACACACACACACACACACACGGTAGCAGACAAATTTTTAAAGGGGAGACGAGTATGCTATATTTTTTGTATCACGTATTTAGTAACTATAATAACAAAAAGATAATTAATGTTCGTGTTCTTAAATTCTAAGATGATAGCTAAATCTTTATTTCTATTTTCATTTACTTTAGGATATATCCCTTCTATAAATCTGTCTGCTACGCTAGTTAAACAAGACAAATGTGCATAGATATGAAGATATAACTTATTCAAACAAAAGCAAAATAACTATGAATTGAAATGAATTTGTTATACTTATTTTACCCAAAATTGCTTTAGTCACAATTCTCAGTTGGGTATTTTTCTGCTTTATATGAGGCGGTGGCCCCCAAATCTAGGGCATTTGCAGCCGAGAAACTGAGAAGCTTTAGTCAATTTTGGAGCTAATCTTGACAACTTGTTGCTTATTTTATTATTATAACCTACTATGATAATTAACACAGAGTTTCAACAAATGCTAAATAACGATTAATTCATTCTGAGTTCCCTTAAATTTTCATAATGGTAAAACTGGGGATATTTTGGTACAATCTGGGGATATCTTCATGTTGGTCTAGGGATTGTCTGATGGGTGTGGCAGCATGGTTGCAAATTCCCGTTCTCTTCCCAGCCAGTGTTGCCAGATATGGAGATTTATCCCTAGATTTGGGAATTTTGCGTGTCTAATGGGGATATTCTGTACAAATTTCTGTGAAAAAGAAACAAAAATTAGTATATATTCATATTGTTGCAATTAGTTTACTTGCACTCTGTGTGAAGTATGGTGAGTAATTTCTATGTGAGTAAAGCCTACATGATGAGAAGAAAATATATTTGTGGAAATGGGAATTTTTGTGTTGTTTCGGAGATTTTTTATCATGAGTTTTGGGTTTTTTTACAGTAACTCATCTGGCAACACAGTTCCCCACAGTGCCCACTTCTAAGTAAAGGCAAAGATCTGTCAATCTGTCATGGCTGACAGTTGAGAAGTGAAAATCCGTCGAAGCCTGGTGAAACTTCAGCAATGTGAATGGACTTTGTTGAGGATGATTACAGTAAGTTCGTAATAAACTTCGTATACAAGGTAGGTGGGTAATTTTATTGTAAAATTTAGGTTTTCAAACTTATAGACGTATTGTTTTTAGATTATTGGTAGATGGCATCTTCTTAACAACCAATTAGACTCTTGGATTATTTCTGTGTGGCAGAAAAACCTGAGTTTAGGTAAGCCTTTTTGCAGAACTATTAATGTTTTGCTGAATTATTATTACTAGGAATCTTTATGGAGAGAGAAAAATTTTGAACTTTGATTCGAAACAAGTTGGCCTAATGTCGTCCACTCGTCTTTGATATGGGGGGGGGGGGAATGGTAAAATTATAAAATTGTGCAATAAACGGATTGTAAAAAGTAAGACAGGTTTGCAATGGATATTGTGGGGTTTGGAACGGTTTTGATATAATTCCTGACGGAAATCCATAGTTTCATGGTTATGGTGGGTCAAGTACTGTAACCAGCTACTCGTTGATATACTACCGCTAGAGAGTAATTGGGTCCTTTGACGGGCCAGACAGTATTACTTTAGATCCTTCTCTCTGGTTACGGTTCATTTTCCCTTTGCCTACACGTACACCGAATAATCTGGCCTATTTACACATTCTACTCTGTCCCCCTACACCTGACAACACATATTACCAAACAAATCTTCGGTAAATGGTTAATATATGATACTCTAAATTCCAAGCGAACCTGGAATTCGGTAAAAGAAATGGACGAGTGCTGGCTAGTTTGGTATTGTTCGCTATATGTTTAATAGGGGTTGGGACATAATAACACGTATCGGTGTATTAAAATGTGAAGTATGTTTTTCACTACAAGTCCATTGTTTACATCAGAGACTGAAGGGGACTTATTGCACATGCTTGGTTTCTGTGTATTTAGTGTCGTATCTGTCAGGTGTTTTTTTAAACCAATTAAGAGCTTATAAATACTTCATCATAAGTTCCCGGATGTTGTTCTACAACGGCCATTTTTTTCCCACCTTCGTGTTCAGTTTCCATTGAACCACCATCTCGGAAAGAAGTCTCAAATATGAGGGAACTTAAGGGAAGCACATCAGTCTATTTCGAAATTCATTGTAATTTCGTTTGTCGGCAACTTAATATAATGGAAATGCTCTCTGTTCAGTGTAAAGCTATTGTTACTCATGAAATTAAAAAAAAAGCGAAATAAGGCTTCATAGGACCGATTCTGACTTAATTTTTAGGGAAGGCCAGCACATTTTCTACTGCAAAGCTTATGTAAAGATTGCCAAGACCAAAAAAAGGTAACGGTGTCAATCATAAGGTAAGGAATAAGTTGTGATTTACTTTTTTAATAATGGAAGGATTTATTTGTTATTTAATTTATCATGATGTAAGGATTTATTTTTTATTTATTTATAGTTTGTGACTGGGGAAGGGTGGTCCGGTGTGAAGGTCTGAACGATCCCACGGTCTCAGAATTCTCCTTGACATTGCGAGCCTTTCTTTCGTGTCTTGTTCCCGACGAAGGAGATGGTCATTGAGTTTCGGGAGGTCCTCGTTAAACTGACGTCCAGCTACGTCAGGATCTAACTTTCCCACCACGAAGGTATGCTGGATATCCTTCCAGTGTCGAACGTCGGGGGGAGTTACCATGGAGAAGGGTCTGCACTCCTCCAGTGCAGGGCAGGGTTTCCCTTCTTCCACAGCCTTGTGGCACGCAGCGAAGGCCTTTTCCGTGAAGGGAAGGACTGCGTCGTCGGGTGCGACGTAAGTAGGGTGCTTCTTGCTCAGGGCCGGAAGCTTAGAGCAGGTAAAACCCCTACTTTTGAACGCGTTGGCTAGCATAGCCTGAGCCTTCGAGAGATCGAACACTATCACCTCCTTGGGTTCGGTCTCTTCTTTAGATGCAGGTTCAGAACGAAGCCGGACGTAACAGTCCGGGTAAGCCTCAAAGCTCGGGAAGAACTCCACTTCTTCCAGGGGGACCGTGCAGATCTTATCGCTGACAAAGATCCTGCCGGTCGCGATAACCATATGCTCGGCATACCTCCAGGGGTTGGCATGTGAGCATGCAGGGAGGTCCTTAACCGAAATCTTCTTCGGTTCTTTGGACCCTCCCATGGACCTGATGAACTCGTGTGTCACTTGAAGCTTTTGTTCCATAAGGGCTTCTATCATACGGAACATCTCCTGGGCGGATGGGATGGGATCCGGGGTAGCGGAGGTAGACGGGAGAGACACTTCCGTCGGTGTAGGAGTAGGGGCGGGGATGGAAGGCGGAGCGACCTCCTGCTCCGACTCGGTGTACTCCACCTGATCCTCTTCATCTTCCGCGCCTTGGGCCATGAGGGTCCTCTCCGTGTCCTCCGAAATATCCGACATACGTTCATCGTTTTCGGAATCCAGGCGACACTCGTGTATGGACTGGGCCATGACGACATCGGGTTCCACCGTGATCTGGACGGTGGGGATCTGATCTTTGGGGACCACAGAATCTGGGGAAGCCTTTGGGAACAATAAGGCCCTCATATCTTCAGTGGCAAGGTACGGTCCAGTGGCGTTCTTCTGGAAGCCACGCACCCACTTGCGTAGCTTATCCCGAGAAGCGTCCCTAATCTCCGCTGAGGGAGGGTTATGAAATGCATCGACCAGGCGATCCTGGCAGAC
The DNA here is from genome assembly GCF_036898095.1 of Palaemon carinicauda. Lineage (NCBI taxonomy): Eukaryota > Metazoa > Arthropoda > Malacostraca > Decapoda > Palaemonidae > Palaemon > Palaemon carinicauda. The sequence goes on from NC_090729.1 coordinate 128,544,689, forward strand.
CGTACAGTTCTGCGGGTCCCAGAACTTCAGATCCCCTTTCTTGTTGGCACAAGGGGCGTGGGTCCTACACGCCGTATGTCCATAGAAGTGCGGGCGCTTCACTGCACAGAAGCTGTGGTCACACTTCATCTGCTCCTCCTGTAAAAGAGAGAGAACATGAGTATGGGGGAGTCATAAGAATGACTCTTAAACTAAAGTTAAATATTAATTCTTAATTTTAACTTGACATTAGGTGTGATGCACAGAGGATGGGCTGAGAGAAGGAGATAGATACATACTCCGTGTATCTCGCCCGGCTGGTTACCGTGACCTTCATCCATAGACAATCCGTTGTGACCGAAGGCACAGGATAGAATTCAACATGGAATGCCCGTAGGGCAGTGGGAATTCTATTGGAAATTGTCAAGGATATAAGGCTAGGACTGAGGCCACTCAGACTCTAGAATTGGGAACTAGAAGATCCCATAGGGTAACGGTTTCCGGCAACCAGCCGTGCTAAGATAAACACAGCATGCTCGAAATCTGTGATATGCAAGAAGACAGCATGGTTACTAATATAACGGTAAGATAATACCAATCCATTTACGTAATCAAGTCATCTGGTTGCAGTGTAGGGCTATCAACATCAGATGATAGCTACTAGAAGGGGGTGCAAGTCGTCTTGACGCCTCCGGAAGGTTCCGGCAGATCTCCAGCACGCCGGAGGCCGCTCCAGCAGAGTTTCTGGCATTAAGGAAGACAATATAGAAGTCAAGAGTAATACCAGGGTGGCGGCCGCCGGCACAGCGGCGGCACGCCGGCAAGGAGCGGCGGCTCCGGCAGCCGGAGGTAGCCGGCTTGGTGACAGGGACAAGGATGGTTATAGCAGAACCGGAGTGCCGGTAGTGGATGCTGGCACTCCGGGGGCCGGCCGGTGGACGGACGACTGAGATTATGAGGAAAGAGGGAAGGCCATCGGTTAGGTGCCGACGGCAGGCGGCAATCCCCCGGCACACGGGGGACTGGCGGCGCAGAGGGCAAGGGGTAAGTCACCAAGGTAGGAGGTGGGTATCACCGACAGTAGAGGCGGCAAGGGACCGGCACCCGGATAGTGAAAGAGGCAGAAGGGGGGATGTAGGGGTCCGGCCACGGGCCCCAAGACATCCCACCTGAGTGGGTGTACCCATGATAGAGGCTAGCCCTATCACCCAGAAGCAGGGGCCGCTGAGGACCGGGAGCTAAGGGAGCCCAAGGGAGGGCAGGGAACACCCAAAAGTGGGGAGAACCCCTGTAAACAGAACGTATCCAGTGGCTAACCCCATAGGACACTATGAAGGGTATATGTACCAGAGCGGACTGCACACAGGAGCTCAAGGAAGCCCTATCACTCCACCCTAAGGAGGAGTTGTAGGACAGGGGACAGATGGGTATAGACTAACCTAAGTATAGACTAGGCCATACAAGAGATAGGTGGGGAGGGGAGAAGAGAAGGGTCTTCTGTGGAGGAGGATCTGTACCAGAGCGGCCACCAAGGAAGGGAGGACACTCCCTAGCCTAAGGTAAGGCAGCCTGTCTGAAAACGGTGCATGGGTATCGTTTCAGCAAGGAACAGAACTAACCCCTCCAAAACCTAACCTAGAGCAGGGATGTTACATCCTGAACTAGGAAGGATGGAAGACGTATCGCTATTGCAGGAAAGGTCGGAGACCTAGCCCCAGCAATAGAGGAAGGACTAGCCGTTCCTCATTCTCGGACGCAACCCTAAGGGGGGATCATTCCCTTAGGGAGGACAGAGAAGCGAAATAATACTCTGATATGAGCTTGATCCCCTTACGTGGTAGGGGGAGCAAGGCTACACAGAGGGGATGCCCTAAGGCAGGGGATGAAGGAAGCATATAGGGGTCCTACTTGTAGGTTAGGTTAGAAAGACACACTATCTAACCTGTCCCCTATATGGTCCCTGAAGGCGAAAACACTTGCATCACAGTCAATAGTATTGTAAAATAATGCCACTATCTTCATAAATAAGCCTAGGATCACTGAAAAATATCATGTATGAACACTGATATAGGCGCTCTGGCCTAGGGGCTATAGTAGCCAACTGGTATGGGGTCAGTTGATGACCGATAATAAAGCGTCAAAACACGATATAAAAGTTCCTAGCTATGAAGACTAAATAACTAATAGTATCGATTAGTTAATGAGGCCGGAAAAACGCTGTTGAGGCTATCTAAATAAGGCATGCAAAACAACAGCGACGCCATAAAATGGCCGGTCCGGTCGAGGCACAGCTCTGCCACAAAACATCAAATATCTCGAAAAGTAAACTTTACTTTACGGTCAGAGCTTATTTAAACAATACTGGAACCTTGTACTCAACTTTCCAGAAGAAGGCGAGGCCGAAGGTAGCGACATGACGAAGATGCAGGTTGATGAAAAAGCGTAAGGGAAAATCCGTCTTAGCAAGGCAAGCTACTAGAAGAAGGATGACGACGGACGTGACGTCATTTAGAAATGGCGCCCGTTTGTTTACGTCTCGAGTACCAAAAGTAGCCACGAACGAGATTAGCTGTGGAACGGCTCCCAGCTATTCTCCGCCCCTACACTTCGAAGTGTTAACGCTATGTAGGGTGTAGATAGCTATGTGGCGCGTTAATACATGCGTCCCCTGTTGATATACGATGTCTTAAGAGGGAAACCTTTAGGATACTCGCTCCAGAAGTTAGAATTCTGTGATAACCTGTGGTTAATTTCTCTGGGAATATTTAGTAGTGATATACCCAAGGAAGCTACCAAAAAAGGAACCTTCCATCAGGACGCCATGGCTATCTCACCCAAAAATAGATTTTTCGCTTCGCTCAAAATCCGTTTTTCTGCCATTAGCTCGCTTTGCTCGCATGAAAATTAAACATCAAGCTCGTATGTACTGGCAAGCGGTAATGTTGAGCTGCGCACGCTAACATTACAGGAAAATAAAACATCAACCTTGTATGCACTGGCAAACGGTAATGTTCGCGCATGTGCAGATTATTAAGGAGAATTCTGAGACCGGGGGATCGTTCAGATCGTCACACCGGCTAGCGGTTGTGACCTGGGAAAGTGGTCCGGGGGCTTGCCCCTGCTAGGGGCTGTGACCTGGGAAGGGGGTCCCGGAGGGCTTGCCCCAGCTAGGGGTTGTGACCTGGGAACTAATAGGTTATGTTAGATGGGTTTGTTAGGTTCTGTGCCCGTTTACAAATCTTGGTAAATTTATGTTGCTTTAATTTCTAGCCAAATACAAGTACCATATATTTTTCCTACTCGCTATCTTGTGTTTTATGCATTTCTCACCATGATTATTGGGGCAAACCACCTGTTCATGAGGTTTTGGACCCCCTTTTAAAAAGACAATTATGGGCGACCCCAGTGGGAAACCGGGTTTTTTTTTGGTGGGGAAATGTCTTAAACGTGTGATTTTTTAGCAATAATAATGGTCAGAAATGCAAAATAAGCTCAAGATAACCAGTTGGAAAAATATATGGTTCATGTAAATGTTTGAAAATAGGCCAAAACATGATTATTTATCTTTTGAGATTTGTTAAAGGGTACAGAACCTAACAAACCCACCTAACCTAACCTAGTAGTTCCCAGGTCACAACCCCTAGCCGGGGGGCTTGCGACCTTCTTCCCAGGTCACAACCCCTAGGCTGGGGAAAGCCCCCCAGACCCCCCTTCCCAGGTCACAACTGCTAACCAGACACCCCCTTCCCAGGTCACAAATTCAAAGTATATCACAAATAAATCCTTAGATTATGATGAAGAAAATTACAAATAAATCCTTAGATTATGCAGAAGAAAATTACAAATAAATCCTTCCATTTTGAAAAAGTAAATCACAACTAATTCCTTTCCTTTTGATTGATTTTGTCGCCTTTTTTTTTGTTTATTTGGCAATCATTACAAAAGCTTTGCAGTAGAAAATGTGGTGGCCTTCCCTGAAAATTAAGTCAGAATCGGACCTTTGAGGCCTTATTTTGCTGTTATTTTTCAATTTCACATAAGTAACAATAGCTTTACTCTGAACGGATCATTTCGATCATAACCAATTTCCGACATAAACGTAATTGCACTAATTTCGAAATAGATTGATGTACTTCCCTTAAGTTCACCCTTCCAGACATCTTTACGAGATGGTGGTTTACTTTAAACTGAAGGCGAAGGTGGGAAAAAATGGCTGTTTTAGAACATCAGGGAACTTATGAAGAAGTACTTGTAAGCTGTTAATTGATTTAAAAAAAAACACCTGACAGATACGTCTTTGTAAATGTACAGAAACCTTAGCAATCCATGGAAAAAAATGCATGCGCAGTAAGTCCCCTTCAGTGTCTCAGATGTAAACTATGGACTTAGAGTGAAAACCATACTTCACATTTAAATTGACCGATATGTAAGTTATTATGCCCCAGCCCCTATTAAACATATAGAGAAAAACAACAAGCTAGCCAGCACTCATCCATATCTTAGAGAGAATTTTATTTTCGCTTGCAATTAAACTATCATATATTAACCCAAATCTCAAATGTTAGATTATCATGGTTCGCATGTTTTCAGCCACTTACTTAAATTAACACAAAATTTTGAAATAGATTGATGTACTTCACTCAAGTGCCCTCCTGGTGATGTCATTACGTGATGGTGGTGAAGTTGAAACTGAAGGGGAAAGTGGGAAAAATATGGCTGTTGTAGAACAACATCCAAGAACTTATGAAGAAGTACTTGTAAGCTGTTAATTAGTTTTAAAGACCACCTGACAGATACGTCATTGTAAATGCACAGAAACCAAGCATGGGCAATAAGTCCCCTTCTGTCTCTCAGATGTAAACAATGGACTTAGAGTGAAAAACATACTTCACATTTTAATACACCAATACGTAAGTTATAATGCCCCAGCCCCTATTAAACATATAGAAAAAAAATATCAAACTAGCCAGCACTCTTCCATTTCTTATAGCGAATTCCAGTTTTGCTAGTAATTAAAGTATCATATATTTACCCAATTCTTCTTCACCCAAGGGGTTAACTACTGCACTGTAATTTTTCAGTGGCCACTTTCCTCTTGTTAAGGGTAGAAAAGACTTTTTAGCTATGGTAAGCAGCTCTTCTGGGAGAAGGACACTCCGGAATCAAACCATTGTTCTTCAGTCTTGGGTAGTGCCATATCCTCTGTATCATGGTCTTCCACTGTCTTGGCTTGGCTTGGCTTAGAGTTCTCTTGTTTGAGGTTACAGTCACGCACACTATTCTATCTTATTTCTCTTCTTGTTTTGTTCAAGTTTTTATAGTTTATATAGGAAATATTTATTTTAATATTGTTACTGTTAGAATATTTCATTTTCATTTTTTCCTTTCCTCATTGGTCTATTTTCCTTGTTGAACCCCCTTGGGATTAAAGCATCCTGCTTTTCCAACTATGGTTGTAGCTTAGAAGGTAATGATAATTATAATGATAATTACAAATGCTATGGCTTTGCACTAGGTATCTTCATCAGTTTCGTTCGAAAAACCTTCAAATATACTGTAGTGTACTTTTCTAATTGTGTTGACATTTGAATTATTTTTTATAAACTTTGATTTTGCCAGTCAATGTCATTAAAGTCATTGTAATATAAAACAATTACCGTAATAAAAACGGAGCAATAGTAATGAAACTGTCAAAATGCTGAAGCTTTTGTTTGTTTGCCAGTACTTCTGGATGCATAGAAAACGAGGGTTTCCATCCCATTTTCTATGGAGTTGATTATAGCAGTGTTCATTATATTACAAATACCTCCTTACTCAATTGAGTTAATGATTTATTAGTTTTTGCTTTGCCGTATGCTTGCTTCGCTCGCGAATAAACATTATCTCACGGCTCCAATGTTCCGGTGAGCATATTATGTTTCACTATGCGCATTAGTAATGTGGGGTTATATTTTGCCTTTAATTATCTATTATACAAACTTAAGTGGCGATTACACATTTAACAAAAAGGAGAGTTGTGTAGCTTCGCATTCCAGCATTTGTTCAAACATGGGGTATTATTATAGAAAAACACGGAAAATATAACCATGAAATACACCCTTTCTTGTACAACCCAGGAACAAAAGTGGTGGATTACCCAAAAATCTGCACTTTGGTTTAGATGCAACAGTTCCTCCTTTACTTAAACCAGATGGCTCTGTCACTCACTGTCCAAAGGAAAAGGCAGCCCTTATGACTGATGTGTTTGACAGTAAGCACAGTCATGAGAAACTTGATCTTCCTCATTCATGACATTTCCAGGGAAGGAAACGAAACATCTATGGGGATTTTCTTCCCACAAATTAGTGAGTCTCCCTATTCTAAAGTATAAAAGGTTTGTATACATGTAGGAACCAGTAACAAATTTGAAAGTAATTTGTAATTTTCCTAGCTAGAGAAACCCAAACCTATAAAGCTATACTTCCCACCTTAACCACCCCTGTCAGTCCTGAGCCAAAAGTCAAAAGTGGAGTTGTTCCGTAACTGGAATACAAACCACGCTGTTTATTAGGGGTATTACTTTCGGCATAGCTGAAATGACGAGCCATTAATTTAGCGAGGGTTAACGACCCACACCACTAGTCAGCGGTGTTATAGGGGGAGGGTAGCTTGCTACCGCCCCCCCTTCACACCTGTGATTGAGTTCACTTTGCTTTTGGCTCGGATGGTGAACGGACATTGCTGCTCTTCATCCTGCGCCTTATTTGGACAGCCATTAATCTGTTTTTTGCTTTTTCCTTCTAGTGTGTTTGAGAAGTTGACTTCTGCTACCAGGCGCACCTGCCCTGGACTTTCCGGCCGCCCTTGTGGAACATTTATGTCGGCGGTGGAGACAGATCCTCACACCCTTTGTCCTATATGCAGAGGTCAACGGTGTGGTAGTGAAAATTAAGTGTAATGAGTGTAGGGAGTGGTCTTCCTACCAGTGGGAGAGGTTTGGCCAACGGCGGAAGAAGTCTAAGCGGGATTTGTTCCGTAACTGAAATACAAACCACGCTATTTAATATGGGTTATTACTTTTGGTGTAGCTGAAATGATGAGCCATTAGAATTTTAACGAGGGTTTACTACCCCACCGCTAGTTAGCGGGGGGGTAGGGAGGGTAGCTTGCTACCCCCCCCCCCTCACACCTGTGCTGAGCTCACTTTGCTTTCGCCTCAGGTGCTAGACGGAAGTGCCCGCTGTCACCCCTCGCCTTCTCTGACAGCCATTACTAATTTTTTGTTTGCTTTTTCTTTGACAGTGTTTGTGAAGTTGGCCTCTGCGATGTGTAAGAGTCCCGGTTTACCTGACCGTCCTTGTGGAACTTATATGTCGGCAGTCGAAACGGACCCACACACCTTATGTCCTTACTGTAGGGGCCAACGGTGTGATAAGAGTAACGTATGTGGTGAGTGTAGGGAGTGGTCTACCTCCTAGTGGAAGAGGTTTTCCCGGCGCCGGAAGTAGTAGTCCAGGCGGGATATTTCTCCTTCGAAGATTTCTTTGAAAGGAAAAAATCCAAAGGGCTCTTCTTTCTTGCCCCAAACCTCCTCCGAAGCTCCCACTCGATCGGTTTCTTCCGAGAAACTGTCGAGTGGTAGCAAAAGCCGCAGTTCTGTTGACCTATCTCAGGGTTTGGGAGAGGGAATTGCCTTCCATAGCGAGGCAGCTCCTCCTCCTCCCCCGGGGGAGGATTTAATTTCAAATGTCAGTGTATCTAATCATGATTTGTTGCAGCTTTGGGGTTCCTTGGGGCTTGAGGGTTCGCCCTCCAAGGAAGCCTTGTTTGACATGGTCAAATTGGGAGCAGTTGTCAAACTCGCCGACTTTAGCAGAGGTTGATCCTCTGTCTATCGTCGACGTTGTTGTGGCAGAGGCTTCTGATGAGTTGTATCAAACGTCTGCTCCTGATGTTGCTGATGTAGCTGAAGGCTTAGTTCCCCCTCCGAACATCCTTCGAGGGAGGAACTAAGTCCAACGGTCTCTCCTGCCGGAGATTCTCCCCCTCAGGGGAGTTCACTAACAGACTCTCCTCTTCGGAGGACTGCTGGTCAGCCTGCTGACCTCACGGCCCCCAGAGGGCGTATAAGGCGTAAAGCCCGCCTTCCTCTTCGTCGTAGAGGACTTCCTTCACCTCATAAGGGTGTTAGGATGCGCCTCTTCGGCTCGTCATCCCGCAGTCCGCCGCAGAGGAACCTCGCCGTCGTTCACCAACCCTGCCAGCTACATCCCTGGACCTCTCCGAAGATCGTTCGCGATCTCCTTCGGTGGAAGGTCGTCCTTGCAAAGGACACGCCGACCTTCCACCCGCCAGACCTGCTGCCGTTCCTAGACGCTGATGCGCTGTGGGCGCCTACGAAACCTGTTTTTAAACGGGCATCGGTCCCTTCGGGGCACAAGGGACTTCCTCACAATGTGACTAAGTCCCTTACGCGCCAGGTATCCCCTGCGTGCTAGCAATTGCGCGCAAGCGCTCTCCAGCTGCTGATCCTGTTATAGCGCGCCAGCGCTCACCTGTGCGCCAACGCGCTCTTGCTTGGTGCGCGCCACTGCGCGCCCTCATCCTGATGCGTGCCCATGATCGCCTGCGCGCCAGCGCTCTATGCGCCAGCACTCGCCTGCGTGCTAACAAACTGCTGTGCGCCCACGATCTTCGGACCTGGTCGCAAAGGGGAAGGTAATTTCTTCCCCTGCACGCCAGCGCGCCATCCTTCACCTACGCGCCATTGCGCGCCCTGCGTTCCCTCCTGTTACTGTTCCTGATGTGCGCCCTCATGCGTGCCCGCCCGCAAGGGATTTATCCCCTGCGTGCACGCGCCCAACGTTATCGCCCTCACGGGCTCCTCGTGATCCTGCTCGTCCTCGTGCACGAGTGCTTATTCAGCTTGCTGCGCACCCTCTGCTGTCACCACCCTCTTAATGAGAGAATGCCTTGATGAAGTCATTGAGCTTCAGCACGGCATTCTATTCCCGTGCTGAAACTTGGTGACGGGCAAGAGGGCTCTCGAACTTGGGGAAATTGCTCCCCCAGTTCGAATCTAAATTTCTCTCTAAATTATCTTTTTCTTCCTCTTTATATTGCTTCAACCTTCTCCTAATATTATAAACTTTCCTTCATGTTGCTATCCCAACCCTATGAGTAAAATTTCCCATATGTATGTGTATATATTTACATATATATGTGTGTTTATTATTATTTTTTTTTCTCTCTCTTTTTATGGCATGGATGTTTCTACATCTGTTATTGCCACTTGGGCGGATGTTTCTACATCCGGTATTGCTGCCTGCTTTGATGAATGGGAAAGGTGTCACGGTTGGGAGGTGTTTGTACTCAAAGCTATATGTGAGAGTATTGGATGATCTCAGCCATTCCGAAGTTGGTTTGGACCTTTTTGACGGAACTATTCTCAAGTGTTGGGTCTTCGGAATCCAGGGGGATCCAACGCTTGGGGTAGGACTCTCGGCTTTTGGCCGGAAGCCCGTCATTACAGATATGGGGAGGATGATTCCATAGTTTCTTGGTCTCAGTCCTAACAGGCGGGTTCAACTTACACCTGTGCCTCTATATCTGTTTTGATGCTATCCTTCAGGTAGGGTATGGAGTGGACCATCTGGGAAGTATACTCTCACTGTGCCGGTAGTGGAGAGTGTAAATATCCTTCCCAACATGTGATGCCTTAATGTTCTCAAGCAGGTAAATCAAACTTCAAAAAATCACTCATCTCTTTTCTTTTTTATGATGGATTCTTGTGAAATTGACCCCACCTCCCCTGGATATGCTGACTCGCCCCCGGCACTGTTGACGACCTCTGGCAATTCATTTAAAGAAAACTCCGTTGACGACGTAGGAACTAAAAAGGACTATTCTTTAAACACTCGGAAAAAGGGTAATTTGGGCAACACAGGAAAATTGAATGTCCTGCACATTACCCAAATCCCATTAGAAGCTAATTATGATGTGCTACATAAAATATTTGAGTGTTACGGATTAATAAAAGAAATTAGAATGAAACTTCAAGATGATAATTGGGAATCTTGGTTATCATTTAATTGTCATGAGGAAGCATTTAATGCAAGCCGTAATATTGTTGATATTAAAGTAGGTAATATGAGTGTTAAGGGTGCTCTGTGTGATGGGGCACCTAAAGATCTGGATGTCTACAGACCAGCAGACTGGGTTGATAAAGATATAGAGGCAGATATGCCATCCCAAAGAAAGCCAAAACCACCAATGTTGCTTCTTGCTCAATCTGTAGGAGGTACGGAAAATTATTTCAAGGTCTGCAAATTTCTTCAGAGGAAGGTAAGTACGATCGCACCTGGAGATATATCTCGATTCGGTAAGAAAAGTTACTTGATAAAGGCCAAGTCATACACACAGTCTGTTATACTGTCCAATTTGAAGACAGTAAATAATGATATAAAATTGGACATCAAACCCCATCTAAACTTTAGCTATGGAAGGGGAGTTTTTTTTTTAATAGGGATCTGTATAAATTTACTGAAGAGGAGATATTGACTATGTGTCCTCTATCAGTGTGGAAAGTACATAAAGTACCTGGAACATCAATGATTGTTCTTACTTTCCAGGATGCCGATGTACCTTCCCACATAGACATAGAAAACGAAAGGATCAGAGTTCAACCTTTCAAGCAAAAGCCACTGCAATGTTATAATTGCTTTAAATTTGGACATCCTTCCAAAGTTTGCAATAGTGAAAGAATTTGTAATACTTGCTCCAATATTTACCATGGGGAATGTACATTTGAGGCGAGGTGCTTAAACTGCAACTCTAATCATAAATCTAATGATAGGAGCTGCAGTTTTATAAGTTAGAAGAGGCTGCCCTCAATAAATCAATTATTGAACATGTAAGCGTGGGGCATGCCAAGAGATTATTAAATAAATCTAATACTTATGCAAAGACATTAAAAACAGGAGAAAAAGTTCCTCGGGAATCATCTCACCCACCTACTACTGTAGGTAGTTCTCGAAAAAGGAATTCACCATCTATTGATAAAGTGCTGCATAAGACAAGAACATCTCCTCCTAAAGATTTATCATTGAGTATCAACCAAAAGACATTGCCCACCACTATCAAACCTTTGTCCCCCATTACAAAGGATAGTACTAACCTCTCCCAGGCCATATTCTTGCCTGATTTAATGGAGATTCCACCTGACACCAAGTTATCAGGTGTACCTGTAGTGGGGAAGGTACAAAAACCTGGTAACTCACAACCTGCTAATCGTAAAAGAGAGAGACCTCCATCTCTCTCGCCCCCTTCCATAAGAAATACTAGAATTATGACATCAAATAAATAAGATGTTTTGTCTGTTGATGTTGCCGATCAACCAGAAGATAATTTAAATAAATCAGAAATTCAAGTTGAGGTCCACCATCCCCCTCAACAAATAGATAAAAAAGATACAAAGAAAAACACCAACGTAAAACCCAACATAACAAGACCACCTCTGAAGAAACCTACAGGTAATAATGTTAGATTAAAAACTGCTAATGGGAAGACCTCATCCAAGATGTCTTCCCGAAATAATCCATAGTTTTCTCCTCAATTTTGCAATGGAATTGTCAGGGTTTAACCCTGGATAGGTACGGTGGGTCGTTTGCGACCCCGAGCGTCAAAAAAAAACAGGTTTTTCTCACGTGACTCACCCCCGTGACTGAATTTGTGGGTGATCGACCTGCAGGAGGTGTCTCCCCTACACGCTCTAGTAGTGTCCAGATGTGCATTGCTGTAGCTGTACTCCTTCCCCGATTTCTGAGACGCGTCGGGGTCGAGCGCGACCGAGTTTACCCTTCTAAGGTAGTTTGCATAATTATCAAAGTTATTACGTATTATGAAATTGTCGTAGAATGGTGCAACTTGTATAGGTTATCAGTTGTGGAAAGTCTTGGTGGATTGTTTGGCTACCATGTGCATGATTTTTTTTTTAGTTAAAATGTCGTTCATCACCACGAGGACCATTTTACCGCGAGTGCCCCTTTTTCATTTTTTTTCATTTTTTTGCCAAGTCATTTTTCCGTAAGATATTGCCAAATAGTGTCGTAAAACTTTTGCTTGTTTAGTGTTGGAAAGTGTGTCTAGATGATCTGGCTACCCATGCGTGACTTTGTTTTTGTCAGATACGACGTAGTTATTGGTATATTGGGTATTTAACTGCGGTTACCAATTTCTGTTTTTTTTTTCAATATTTGTAAAAATTACTACGTAGTAAGGAATTGCCGTATATTATTCATTTTTTTTTCATTTTTATGTGTTAGAAAGTGTGCCTTGATGGTTGGGCTAACACGTGCATGTCTTTTTTTTTATCTGAGATGCCGTATATTAGAATGTTGGGCATTTTACCGCGAGTGCCCCTTTTTCATTTTTTTTTCATTTTTTTGCCAAGTCATTTTTCCGTAAGATATTGCCAAATAGTGTCGTAAAACTTTTGCTTTTTTAGTGTTGGAAAGTGTGTCTAGATGATCTGGCTACACATGCGGGATTTTGTTTTTGTCAGATACGACGTAGTTATTGGTATATTGGGTATTTAACTGCGGTTGCCAATTTCTGTTTTTTTTCAATATTTGTAAAAATTTACTACGTAGTAAGGAATTGCCGTATATTATTGATTTTTTTTTCATGTTTATGTGTTAGAAAGTGTGCCTTGATGGTTGGGCTAACACGTGCATGTCTTTTTTTTTATCTGAGATGCCGTATATTAGAATGTTGGGCATTTTTCCGCGAGTGCCCCTTTTTATTTGTTTTGCATTTTTTTGCTTAGTCATGTTACCGTAAGGAATTGTCAAGTAGTGTCGCAAAACTTATATTTTTATAGTGTTGGAAAGTGTTTCTAGATGATCTGGCTACCCATGCCTATTTTTTTTTTAGCCAGATATGGCGTATATATAAGTATGTGTTCGATTTTCCTGTGATTGCCATTTTTTCGTTTTTTCCCATTTCTTTCAAAATTACTACGTACTAAGGAACTATCACAGAGTAATGATTCATTTATATGTTTATTTGTCGGAAAATGTGCCTTGATGGTTTGCCTAGCACGTGGCTGAAATTTTTTTTTTCTGAAATGCCGTATATTAGAATGGCCATTTTTCCACGAGTGCCCCTTTTTATTTGTTTTGCATTTTTTTGCTTAGTCATGTTACCGTAAGGAATTGGCAAGTAGTGTCGCAAAACTTATAATTTTATAGTGTTGGAAAGTGTTTCTAGATGATCTGGCTACCCATGCCTATCTTTTTTTTTTTTTAGCCAGATATGGCGTATATATAGGTATGTGTTCGATTTTCCTGTGATTGCCATTTTTTCGTTTTTTCCCATTTCTTTCAAAATTACTATGTACTAAGGAACTATCACAGAGTAATGATTCATTTAGGGGGACTGGCGGCGCAGAGGGCAAGGGGTAAGTCACCAAGGTAGGAGGTGGGTATCACCGACAGTAGAGGCGGCAAGGGACCGGCACCCGGATAGTGAAAGAGGCAGAAGGGGGGATGTAGGGGTCCGGCCACGGGCCCCAAGACATCCCACCTGAGTGGGTGTACCCATGATACAGGCTAGCCCTATCACCCAGAAGCAGGGGCCGCTGAGGACCGGGAGCTAAGGGAGCCCAAGGGAGGGCAGGGAACACCCAAAAGGGGGGAGAACCCCTGTAAACAGAACGTATCCAGTGGCTAACCCCATAGGACACTATGAAGGGTATATGTACCAGAGCGGACTGCACACAGGAGCTCAAGGAAGCCCTATCACTCCACCCTAAGGAGGAGTTGTAGGACAGGGGACAGATGGGTATAGACTAACCTAAGTATAGGCTAGGCCATACAAGAGATAGGTGGGGAGGGGAGAAGAGAAGGGTCTTCTGTGGAGGAGGATCTGTACCAGAGCGGCCACCAAGGAAGGGAGGACACTCCCTAGCCTAAGGTAAGGCAGCCTGTCTGAAAACGGTGCATGGGTATCGTTTCAGCAAGGAACAGAACTAACCCCTCCAAAACCTAACCTAGAGCAGGGATGTTACATCCTGAACTAGGAAGGATGGAAGACGTATCGCTATTGCAGGAAAGGTCGGAGACCTAGCCCCAGCAATAGAGGAAGGACTAGCCGTTCCTCATTCTCGGACGCAACCCTAAGGGGGGATCATTCCCTTAGGGAGGACAGAGAAGCGAAATAATACTCTGATATGAGCTTGATCCCCTTACGTGGTAGGGGGAGCAAGGCTACACAGAGGGGATGCCCTAAGGCAGGGGATGAAGGAAGCATATAGGGGTCCTACTTGTAGGTTAGGTTAGAAAGACACACTATCTAACCTGTCCCCTATATGGTCCCTGAAGGCGAAAACACTTGCATCACAGTCAATAGTATTGTAAAATAATGCCACTATCTTCATAAATAAGCCTAGGATCACTGAAAAATATCATGTATGAACACTGATATAGGCGCTCTGGCCTAGGGGCTATAGTAGCCAACTGGTATGGGGTCAGTTGATGACCGATAATAAAGCGTCAAAACACGATATAAAAGTTCCTAGCTATGAAGACTAAATAACTAATAGTATCGATTAGTTAATGAGGCCGGAAAAACGCTGTTGAGGCTATCTAAATAAGGCATGCAAAACAACAGCGACGCCATAAAATGGCCGGTCCGGTCGAGGCACAGCTCTGCCACAAAACATCAAATATCTCGAAAAGTAAACTTTACTTTACGGTCAGAGCTTATTTAAACAATACTGGAACCTTGTACTCAACTTTCCAGAAGAAGGCGAGGCCGAAGGTAGCGACATGACGAAGATGCAGGTTGATGAAAAAGCGTAAGGGAAAATCCGTCTTAGCAAGGCAAGCTACTAGAAGAAGGATGACGACGGACGTGACGTCATTTAGAAATGGCGCCCGTTTGTTTACGTCTCGAGTACCAAAAGTAGCCACGAACGAGATTAGCTGTGGAACGGCTCCCAGCTATTCTCCGCCCCTACACTTCGAAGTGTTAACGCTATGTAGGGTGTAGATAGCTATGTGGCGCGTTAATACATGCGTCCCCTGTTGATATACGATGTCTTAAGAGGGAAACCTTTAGGATACTCGCTCCAGAAGTTAGAATTCTGTGATAACCTGTGGTTAATTTCTCTGGGAATATTTAGTAGTGATATACCCAAGGAAGCTACCAAAAAAGGAACCTTCCATCAGGACGCCATGGCTATCTCACCCAAAAATAGATTTTTCGCTTCGCTCAAAATCCGTTTTTCTGCCATTAGCTCGCTTTGCTCGCATGAAAATTAAACATCAAGCTCGTATGTACTGGCAAGCGGTAATGTTGAGCTGCGCACGCTAACATTACAGGAAAATAAAACATCAACCTTGTATGCACTGGCAAACGGTAATGTTCGCGCATGTGCAGATTATTAAGGAGAATTCTGAGACCGGGGGATCGTT
Organism: Palaemon carinicauda; assembly: GCF_036898095.1. NCBI lineage: Eukaryota > Metazoa > Arthropoda > Malacostraca > Decapoda > Palaemonidae > Palaemon > Palaemon carinicauda. The sequence goes on from NC_090729.1 coordinate 128,560,123, forward strand.
CAGATCGTCACACCGGCTAGCGGTTGTGACCTGGGAAAGTGGTCCGGGGGCTTGCCCCTGCTAGGGGCTGTGACCTGGGAAGGGGGTCCCGGAGGGCTTGCCCCAGCTAGGGGTTGTGACCTGGGAACTAATAGGTTATGTTAGATGGGTTTGTTAGGTTCTGTGCCCGTTTACAAATCTTGGTAAATTTATGTTGCTTTAATTTCTAGCCAAATACAAGTACCATATATTTTTCCTACTCGCTATCTTGTGTTTTATGCATTTCTCACCATGATTATTGGGGCAAACCACCTGTTCATGAGGTTTTGGACCCCCTTTTAAAAAGACAATTATGGGCGACCCCAGTGGGAAACCGGGTTTTTTTTTGGTGGGGAAATGTCTTAAACGTGTGATTTTTAGCAATAATAATGGTCAGAAATGCAAAATAAGCTCAAGATAACCAGTTGGAAAAATATATGGTTCATGTAAATGTTTGAAAATAGGCCAAAACATGATTATTTATCTTTTGAGATTTGTTAAAGGGTACAGAACCTAACAAACCCACCTAACCTAACCTAGTAGTTCCCAGGTCACAACCCCTAGCCGGGGGGCTTGCGACCTTCTTCCCAGGTCACAACCCCTAGGCTGGGGAAAGCCCCCCAGACCCCCCTTCCCAGGTCACAACTGCTAACCAGACACCCCCTTCCCAGGTCACAAATTCAAAGTATATCACAAATAAATCCTTAGATTATGATGAAGAAAATTACAAATAAATCC
>NC_090729.1:128568878-128573878 GCF_036898095.1 Palaemon carinicauda
GATCTTAGAATATTTTATATTTTTTACTCATTACTTAATTTTAGTTTATTTGCTATTCCCTTATTTCAGTTCCTCGGTTTTTTTTCGTCTGTTGGAGTCTTACGCTTTTCCACGGGTTAACTCAATCAGTAATAATAACAATTATCATCATCATCATCATTCTCATTATTATTATTATTATTATTATTATTATTATTATTATTATTATTATTATTATTATTATTATAAGCAAAACAAATTTCGGCCTTTATATTTCCTGTAAAATTCAGCAATGTATTACTCATTTTCCCCGCACGGGGAAATGTTTTTTCTAAAGAAACAATTGCAGCATTGCACAATTTCCCTTGCAATATGTTAGACAATACATTGCTGATTAAAATACCATTCGTGATAATTTAAGTTACGAAGAATGGGTTATGCTCCAAATAAAAGAGGAAATTGATTTCTCTGTGATCTTATGAGATCATGGTGACGGGTAGATATAGATGTTTTGGGTATGCTCTTCGCACTCCCCAACAGAGATTAATTCACTAAACTTTCGACTGGACTCCACAAGGCTCTAGAATAGTTGGAAGACCCAGGTATACATGGCTGAGTATTATGAAACATGAAGTAAGAGATGATGATTGGAGAAGTAATGGTTTAAAAGGTAAAGATGGAGACGAGTGGCGAAATCTAACTTAGGCCCTTTGCATCAATAGGGATGGGAGAAGATGATGATGATAAATAATCTACTCTTTCCTCATGTTTATTCAAATATCTAAATGACAAGTAAATATAGTTTTAGAGATTAATTACATTAAGAGTATCTAACAAACGTATTAAACAATGTAAAGCTACATATAACGAATTTTGCATACGAGTCCAACGACCACTGACTATAAGACAATTCTTTTGTTTATTTTTAAACCTTAATCAGTCTTTTATTTTGTTTTCGACAAATTGTGGAATAGGATCCATTTATTTCCATATTAGGTTTATACATCTCTTAATGAGTTTTGTAATGATGAAGTTTAAAATTCATCTTGTGGGAAGAGGACTAACGAAATCATCTTTTATTACTTGAAAAAAAGTAGCTTAAATTCATTTTGACCGTAATGTTTCTAATGAAAAAACACGAGTATCAAGTATGAAAGTAATCTTTTAAATCTTCATGGTCTTCTAAATAGGCCACAAAAGATTTTCATCATGTGCTCAGAGATGTATTTTGAACTTTTTATTCACCCTTGTGTTGTTATGAAAATTTCCACTTTTTTTTTTTTTTTTTTTTTTTTTATGCAGGTTTATCTTTTAGTTTCCCAAGAACATCTATTTACGGTCGTCATAATTATGCCATTCATTGACGTCATTTCCAGAATAATGCATCTGTTTTGACGTTGTTACTGTTTTAGATTGATTTATTGTTAACTTGTTCTCATCAATTATTTATTTCCTTTCCTCACTGGGCTATTTTTCCCTATTGGTGCCCTTGGGCTTATAGCATCTTGGTTTTCCAACTAGGGTTGTAGCCTTGCTAATAATAATAATAATAATAATAATAATAATAATAATAATAATAATAATAATAATAATAATAATAATAATAATATCAGATTTAATACAGAATATGTGAGAAATTTTCTGAAGCCGACATCAAATGTGATAGTTTGACGTTTTGATTACCCTAGCAAATATAATAGAGCCATTATTAATAAAACGACATGAGGTATGTTTTTAGATAGAAGAAATTCTAGCGTTTTCCAGTAAAATAACAGGTTGCTGTGAGATACATATTATCAATGTGATCATGTCGATTTGAGATGATGAGATCAAAATAATTCATTTATAGAATATATACCCTTGCATACACGCAATATATGATTATTAATGTTACCCCTTAAGCCTTTTTAATAGTGCTTTATATTACGCCTCATATCCATAGTATAAGGAGAATTAATTTCGAATACCATTTTAGTTAGGAGTAGATGTATTAATCCTCTGCTAATCTGGATTTATGTTTCCCCATTTTGCTCTTGTCTTTATGTAGTATGGCATTTAATCTCTTTTCATGTTTGATGTATATTCATCAAAGAGCTCCCTTAAATACAAGGATGATATCATATAATGAAGATAGTAATGAGTTTTGATATTAGATATTAAAATATATGATGTTTCGTTAGAACCTTGATTAGTTTTTGATTTACTGGCTTTAAAAGGAAAACGTGTTTACCGAACTTGCAGTATTTTTAATCTGTTTTCAATAAAAATGTAATCAACCTATTTATAGATGTCATGGGTAGATACGATACTTTTAGAAGGATATAATAAAAGACAAAAATATCTATTCCCAAAGTGTGAGCAGCGAGGCGAGATGAGATTCGACTACGGCCCTGTTTGGGCAATACTGTCATCACTTCATTGTCGTCAACATTTTGGAAGTAAACCAAGCCTTGCCGAGAGCGCCTGCCGTGATAAGGAAACTGTCCTGTTTTGACCAAGATATCATCGTCTTAATTAGTGGAGTCAGCATATTTTGAGAAACCGAGCCTGAGTGAAATCCTTGTATAGGATATATGTCATCATGGAAGGACATGTGCTTCCCTCTTGTTACGACTTAACACGTGGTCCAGGTTGCATCAGAAATTTCTTCTAGAAGCTTCCATGGCGTGATCGAAGTGGGCGTTTTTAAGGAAGCCAGTAGAGATGCGGAATTTTTTTAAAAGAACGGTTTCTATGGAAATGACTACTGCCCACTATAATTAACTCCGCCCGTACATGGGTATATAAACTTCAATAAGAGATTGTCCAAGAGTGATAGGACAGGACATAAGACAAGAGAGGAACTATGTCCGAAGCAGATGAGATCCAAGTCCTAGCGAGATAAGAAACAGAGAAGTCTGATAGAGCCAGATTCTAGCCTTCCCGTCAGACAACAAAAGCCTATTTCCAAAAAATCCTGTTATGGCCGAGAAGAAGAGACAAATTGAAGCAGCCAGCCCTTCCTGCTTGTGACGAGAAGTAGCCAACACTGCCTGCAGCCTGCCTTAGTTCAACACTATCATCAAATTCTTAGAAGAAGACCTCTGATGAACCAGTTTTATGCCACCTCTTTTGTGATGTCTTCGAATCCGGTCATCGCGTCAGTTTCATCTGAACTTCAGCCGTCCTTCTGCAACGTTTTCGAGCCTAAAGTCACCGTACCAGTATCGTCTCAGCAGCTGCAAAAAACTATTCGTTAAGTATTTCTACCTTACTGACTGCTCCACTTTTCTGTTGGTTTTGATTGATTTGATTGGTCATATAAAGTAACCGAAGAAGTAACGTTAATTTTCTTTGCAAGTTTGTGAATAAACGTGCTGTGTTTTTTCGTGAGTTTCTTTTTATATTTATTTCCCATATTACAATGTTGGTTGTTGTTGACATTTATTTTACTGATTAAAAGAACCTGTAATGATTTTAAGATCGTAACAGTAGATAAAAGGTTCCCAAAAGAAGTATGACCTCTGAAGAAGTAAATATAGGCAAAGGAACTTCATTAAAGTAAAAAAAAAAAAAAAAAAAAAGATGAATTTTGTACCCCTTGAATTTGGACCAATTAAACAGTTTTGTCACTATAGAAAATATTGATCAAAATATTTTCATATTAGATGTTTCTACATTCAAATAAAAAAATTATCAGCGAAAACTAATGCTAATAAATAGACCTGTATTTTAGTTTATATTTTTATTCAGCATTTTTTACGAACATTTAATAGTAAGAGACTTGTTTGAGACTAAGAGTAGAAACAGGATTTAAGGTAAAATGAAAAAATTTTAATATAAATATGCGTCTTTGAGCAAAAACTCTGATATCAAGGATTGGGACATGAGTAGAATATTTTGTTCCCAAATTGAGTTAAAAAGTATTATAAATATCACTTCAAAATCAGTTTTGTATATCTGCCATTAAAGTTTTTGAAAAAAAGTGATGAAACGTCTTATAGATGGGTAGTGTCGCCAGAGCTCCTCGTGCGGTGTATTGTAGGCATTACTTGAAGGTATTCACATCGTTCCTTCGTCCCTAGCTACATTAAACCCAGAGTCAATGTCTGTATTGTATTGACTCTGCATGAACCATTTAGTCTTCAACTATGCGTTTGTACTGCACGTGTTTCACACACACTCGTACATTGTAATGGTATTTTCTTTTTATTGTTTATCTCGCTCTACACCTCTCTGTTAACAAAACCGGTTTAAGCTTCTCTATTCTTGAACTGATCTGTTTTAATTTTTGTGACCTTCTTTCACTGAAAGCGTTGTTATAAAAGCTCACTGTCTGTTGAAATAAAGTTAGTTGTGTTCGTCTGGTCTCCCAATGACTGCCTAACTGGCGATACGCACTTCGTTCCCACTTCCTTTCATTTTGTAGTTTAATTTTATTTCGTAGCGCAACTGTTGGGGCTTCCCTCAGTTTCAAATGGGCACTGAATGGTCTCCCTAGGCCCAGGTATTGATAAGTATAAAATGAAAACCAAAACGTAAATACTAAGAAGTTACAGTTTTCGAGGATTCTTTTTCATGTTTATGTCCAGAGCTTGTTGAATCTTCAATTTTGCTCGAACTGAATCCTAAGTAGACTAAAGGCGGGTTTACACGGCCGAACAGCTCGCCGAGCCCGGTTGTCGAGCCTATTTGTAGAACTGCCCGCTATTCCTTTGTTTCTGGCTACTTTATTGGAATAGTCTTTAGATTTAACTTTCCATAAAGCTGGATGAGCCCGATATGCATGTATGAAATAAAGTACGACTTCCTTCTCATTCTTGCTCTCATTAATGGCAGCCATTATTCATTACTTTGATGATGTTTCCTCTAGCAGGTTTGAATAACAACTGAGGTTCGATGCTCGACACCCGTTCACACGTTCACACCGTTCGTCAAACAATGTACCTCCGCCCACAAAAGTCAAGATGAGCTTGACTTTCATCGAGCCGTTCGACGAGCGCGCTCGACAACCAAATAGCCCGTTTACACGCTCGAACATC
>NC_090729.1:128578878-128593878 GCF_036898095.1 Palaemon carinicauda
CAAAGATTATGATAATATATATATATATATATATATATATATATATATATATATATATATATATATATATATATATATATATATATATATATATATCCATATTCATATGTATGTATATATGTATGTATGTATATATACATATATATATACCTGTATATATACACACACACACACACACACACACATATATATATATATATATATATATATATATATATATATATATATATATATATATATATATATATATATATATATACTTGTATATTATTTTTATTTAGTATCCAAGGATTCGTTCGAGTACTGTTTGGACATTAGCACTGAAAGTTTAACAGGTAAAGAGACATGTTTGAAATATTGTTTGTATATAAGTTAAAGAAAATAGAATTGTTTAAAAGACCCAAACACGTAAATTAATTTTAGGCTTCTGTATCCCCAGGAAGATTGGGAGCCTCAGGCAGCAAAAACTTTACTGGAAAAACTGGCTTACAGGGAATTTAGGAGTCCAGGTGTTTTACACAGTATCCAACATAACAGTTTACAGGATGAGAGCTAATTTGTACGTAGAGTAATTTCAAGTTTTAAAGGCTGTTCATCAATGGAGAGGCAATGGGAGAGGACAATGTCCTAGAGACTGATCATTTATACACAAGATCAGCATCCAATCCCCTTTTCCATCAAGCTAGGACCGGGAAGGGCCAGGCAATGGCTGCTGATGACTCATCAGGTAGACATTTAGGCTACCACAAACCCTAGCTCACGGATGGTGAGGCTGTAGACACGTGTCTCGAACTCCCGTTCAAGAGATTGCCAGGTAGGGTCGTTTCCAATGGGCTTTATGGCATAATGAAAGCGAAACAATAGAATATTAAGGCATTCTCAAACTACTTTGTACAACCGGAAAAGAATATTACCGAGTCGACATGATTTTTCTAAAATGAACAGAAAACATTTTAATGACTAACAACAGCCATTAGTTTGAGGAAGGGCTTTAGATGAGAAACAACTTTCAAGGATTCACTTAGCGTGCATCGTCTTTGTTTTCTTGAGGTAAAGACCACATATCTATTTGATTTATTGTAGCTGAACTGCTACCTCTTTTCGCTTATGTTATGTATGCTAATAAATGTATATCTTACGATTTTGAATGTTTTAAGTAAACTTATATATCTATCTGTATATATATATATATATATATATATATATATATATATATATATATATATATATATATATATATATATATATATATATATATATATATATATATATATATATATATATAGAGAGAGAGAGAGAGAGAGAGAGAGAGAGAGAGAGAGAGAGAGAGAGAGAGAGAGAGAGATGCATGTATACATACACAAATATATATGTATAGTTATATACACTTACAGTATATGTTATGTATAGATTTATATGTGCTTTCCTGTGTGAGCGCGTGCGTGTGGGATCACAAGCTACGCTTTACGTCCAACTTTCTGGTATCTCATAATTAGGGAACAAAGTAGATGCCTATTTTGAGTTTCCCCTTTTCCTCATTTAAGTTTTCTAAACTAGTTAAGTAGTTAAGTACACCTTGTAATGACCCCATTCTCCCTCTGCCTCCGAGAAGGACTTTAGGCCTAAATATTCATCTCCGATATGATATTGGGATTATGCCTAAGTGATTCCTTCCAGATTAGCGTAATGTAAGGATCATCATCTGGATCTTAAGTTCTGTAGGGGAATATATCATTTCAATCTCGAAAGTGATTGCGATTTTGGATCTCTAAAATCAGATGTCAGTATTCATATTCCATATTCTTTTTTTTTTCTTTCTTTTTTCAATTTTTTTTTATAGAAATTTGAATCCATATATCTATTCTTTTTTTTTCTTTTTTCAATTTTTTTTTTTTTTTATAGAAATTTGAATCCATATATCTATTATTTCAATGTTGAGATTGTTTATTTTATTCAAAGCCTTTTCATGGAAGTATTGTTGCCGGATTTTGCAAAACAACCCCCACACCCTTGAATCTTACTTACTGACAAATGACTCCTCAATACAACCTTTCCCCTTACGTTATCAGCAGCGGGACTCTTGGACAAAAGGACAACAAACAAAACAAAACATAACCTTACAACTATATTTCTTAAAACTACAATACTTAACATCCACAAACCATCCACAACCTAAATAAGCACTTAAAACTAATTGTAAACTTGAACACTAAAGATAAATAAAACGTAATACCATCCAAATAAACAAAAAAAAAACCCTAACAAACTTAAAACTAAAATAGACTGCAACCAATTTTTTATAATTATATATATATATATATTATATGATTCTGAGTGGACATGTTCGTCCACACAAGGGCCAACAGTCTTTAATAGCAAAAAACACAACTCAACAGCAACCGGAACACTAATAGATATACACAATTGTATTAATTGGTCTGGTTTGTGTGCGGTATCATCATCATCATCATAATCCTCATAAACATCGTCATCATCATCAATCGTAGGTTCATTCAGTCCGGGTCATCAACGTTATCTAAATCTGAGCAGTCGTATCAATATTAAGTACAGGCCAGATCATCAACAAGCGATCAATCCAAAGATCAGTCTAAATATAATCAATTCCAGGCCAGGTCATCAACAGTAAATCCACTCTCTTAAAGTAACCCTCCAAAGGAGTTAGCCTCACCAAGGAGGAATCACGGCCTGCCAAAATAAAAAAGAAAAACACTTACGAACACTCCTAACTAACTTAACTATCGCACTATAATCAAAGATGAATAATAAATTGTTCCTATCACTCACAAACACGACAAGCAAAGATAAACAAAACTGTACTTACTTTGTAAATCAATCAACACTTCCACGCTGGTCAGAAAAATATATAAATATAATCCAGCTCTCACAAACGGAACTGCCTCAAGCTGCAGTCAAATAAAAAAAGCTTTCGCTCCGAAACATTCACCACTGTCGTAACCTAACTAAAAACATAAACAAACAACCTCAAATATACCGACAGTCTTTCCCACTACAAACAATCATTCGCTAACTACCACTTGTTCTTCGGCGCGCACCGCGGACACACAAACACACAAACACACACACACACACACTCGCGCGATTTAGCAAAACTAAAGCAAATGAAATTCTCTCTCTCTCTCTCTCTCTCTCTCTCTCTCTCTCTCTCTCTCTCTCTCTCTCTCTCTCTCTCTCTGGATTTGGCAAAAGAAAATAAACAAAAAATAAAACAAAAATTAATCCTCCACATTCCTCCCCCCCTTACTCTACCAAATCCGTCTCACACAAAACTTACAATATTTTTTTCAATACCCAGTCGCAGTCGGGAACGCGACCTCTACTCCGAGTAACTGGGCCTCCATACAGTCTCTCATTCACTTTTTCCTTATCACAATCATTCGCTACATTGACACTATTCATATCTAAATCCCTATCATCTAATATATCATGTACAATCCCATCTACCTCGTTCTCGTTTGGCCCTATAATTACACTCATTTCTGTAAACAGTTCATCCATTTCATCAAAAACATTCTCAACTTTAGCAAAAGAATCATTCATGCTACTTATCATTCTCCTGTCTCTCATTCTTGCGTTATTCATTTTTTCTTTTACATCATCTAACGAAAAGCCACACCCACTATAAGTATCATTCATACTCAGCCACGTTTCATCTGTATTAATACATTTATCCTCCACACTCACTTGTTTATTTACACTCTTGTCATATTTATTACTATTCTCACTTTTACTTATAAAATTTCTCCTTCTTTCATCCTTACTTAACACTTTCAAACGCCTCTTTTTCCTATATTCAACTAACACTAATTGTTTATTTTTCAGCCCTAACTTCTCATGCATACTAGATTCATACTTGCTCATTTCCAACCAATTATTCATCCCGTTCTCACAAACATTGATCCTATTCCTTCCACACACACAGGAGGACTCACCCAGCTGAACCCTCTCACACTCTAGTTTCCCGAACATCCTGGCTGACTTAATCCCTTCTTCCTACATACTCTAGCTACATGCCCATCTGCACCACATTCACTACACTTACCCTGCGGCTCCTTGCACATTCTAGCATAATGACCATCCTTACCACAATTACCACAAATCACATTCATATGATTACTACGACATCCACTCGCTATGTGCCCAGTCATACCACACCGATAACATTTTACCCCTTTCTCTTTCTTGCACTCGCTAATTCTATGCCCTACCTCACCACATCCAAAACAAGCACCTAGAGCCCATCTACATTCATTCTTCTTATGACCAACTTTCCCACACTAATAACACTTTTCATCACGGACACGGCTATCTGACATATCTCGATGTGCACTCACACTCCTATCCCTATTGCGCCAATTACTCTGCCTAAATCCTTCATTTGTCCTTACAGGTATTCCCATATTACTCGCCCTAACACTCCTATCTACTACATTATTAGCTCTCCTCATTGGTTCTCTCAAAATTGCATCCTTATAACTACCAAATTCTATTACACTTTCTTCCATTCCAGTTCTTACACTCACAGATTTACTTTCTTTCATGCACCTATCTAACTCATAATCCTCAACTATCTCTAGTATATCATCCCATGTCAATCTCTCTTGCGTCCACCTCATTTTCTCCTTGCGTTTCAAATTAATAAACTCAGCAACATTCTCAGGTACAGTAGCCAAAAACTTCCTCATTAACTCCTTGTTCTCATTTATACCTTCATCCCCATACTTCTTCCTAGCTAAAGTTTCCAACCTACATACATACATTGATATTGCTTCTCCTGCATTCATCCTTGCCTCATCAAAATCATTTTTACGCTTATACCGAACACTCCCTTTCATACGTTTTACCTGCTCAATTATTCTCTTTTTCACACTTTCATAATCAACATTCCCTACACTCATTATCACTCCATACATCGTCGACAAATACCCAGTCAAATATTCTCTTAACTCCCTAGCCCAAACTCTTTTACTATCACCATACTTATCCTGACAATACCTCTCATACTCCTTGAAAAACTCGTATACATCCCTACTACTATGCTCATTGAACCTTTCACACCGAGGTACCTCTCTCATAAACACAGTCTTACACACATCACGTTCATTCTCACTGCTATCATCACTGCTACCTTCCTTCTTGTTTCCTACTTCCTCGCTAGAATATAAGGAATCTAATTCCACAGTCATACTCCTATCCTTGATCATACTCTTCCTAGCCCTTTTCTTACTCGCCACTTTTACCCATTCACGATCATCCTTGCTATCAGCCTGATACTTTTTCTTCTCTTTCTTTACATCACTTTTACCTTTCTTATTCTTCCTATTACATTTTTGTTCATCCTTACTATTCCTAATTCCCTTATCTTCAATCTCACTATCACTATTACTATTACTATCACTATCACTTCCTTTCCCATTATCACTAACCTTAGCCTTTTCATCCACTACCAACCCATTACCCGAAACTGAGGACACTACTTCGACTGCACCTTCACCCATTATAGTTTTCATCATCCCCATGACTTGCCCCATCATAGCTTCCAATTGGTTCTCCATTCGTTCCTCGTTCTCTTTCATCCTCATCTCAACACATTCTTCCACTCTCTCTACAGTTCCCCTTAACTCCCTAAGCTCCTTCTGCATCGCCTCATTCTCCCAGTGCAACCTCTCATTCTCAACAAGCAACCTCTCCTCACGCTCCTTACTCAGCCGCAATTCCTTCTTCAAAACACTTGAATGCTCCTCCATTTTTCATCAACCTTATATCTAAATTCTTAACCTAATTCAATCCTTCGTCAAAGAGTCCAGCTTCAATCCCACCTCGGCAGTCCCTGTTCGGGCACCAAAATAATGTGGCGGGATGTTGCAAAAACAACCCCCACACCCTTGAATCTTACTTACTGACAATTGTCTCCTCAACACATACTTTCCCCTTACTTTATCATAAACTGGACTCTTGAACAAAAAGGACACAAAAACCAACCATAACCTTAAAACTATATTTATGAATACCAAAACAATCACTTAATACTAAAAAATCACCAACCATATTCCATAACCAAAAAAAATCACACTTAGCACTACAATCTTAACTTACTATATATAGAAAACACATTCAAATAACCACGTGAAAAACAAAACTTAAAGCTAAAAATTCCCTTCAACTCCAAATATAAACGTAAAATATATATATATATATATATTTCTGAGTGAACTCCTTCGTCCACACAAGGGCCAACAGTCTTTAATTGCCCAAAAACCACAACCTTATAGCAACCGTGACACTGACAAATATCAACACAACTGCATTGATTGATTTTGGGTCGTGTGCGTTGTCATCATAATCATCATCATCATCATACGTAATCTTGTTCAACAGGCCAGGTCATCAACGCTTGGTCAATCCAAATGAACAGTCTAACACAATTAATTACAGGCCAGGTCATCAACAATTATCCAAATCCAAGCAGTCGTGCCAAGTTCCATATTATAGCCAAGTCGTCATCAATCACTGTCACATTCAAAGAAAATCTCTCCAAAGGAGGAATCACGGCTTTTTAAATTAATCAACACTTCCACACTAGACAGAAAAATATATAAATATAATCCAGCTCTCACAAATGGAACTGCCTCAAGCTGCAGTCAAATAAAAAAAGCATTCGCTCCGAAACATTCACCACTGTCGTAACCTAACTAAAAACATAAACAAACAACCTCAAATATACCGACAGTCTTTCCCACTACAAACAATCATTCGCTAACTACCACTTGTTCTTCGGCGCGCACCGCGGACACACAAACACACAAACACACAAACACACACACTCGCGCGATTTAGCAAAACTAAAGCAAATGAAATTCTCTCTCTCTCTCTCTCTCTCTCTCTCTCTCTCTCTCTCTCTCTCTCTCTCTCTCTCTCTCTCTCTCTCTCTGGATTTGGCAAAAGAAAATAAACAAAAAAATAAAACAAAAATTAATCCTCCACAGTATCACACAATTAAATTCATGGAAATTATTAGAAATTTCATGTTTGTCTTATATAACGATATTAGAAATGTCACTTTTAAATTTAGGCAGCTTTATCATTTGCCGGGTGGTACAGTAAGTGTCAAAAGTATCGCTACAAATTTCAAAAATTATAATACTTCTTTATAAACTCTCTTGGGGTTGCCGGTTAGTGAATTTCGAACGAAACCCTATATAATGTGTAGCTTCACCTTTGACGATTACTGTACTAGAAGCAGCTGCCCTCAAATTACCTCTTGATGTTACATTTTGACGACCAAAGTGTCCTGTCATTCTTCTGGCAGATAGTTTTTATTATCTTTTATTATTGTTAAGACCAGTAAAGCAAATTTTTCTTTTATTTACTAAGCCTTGGCACCCTTTCTTCTCTCTCTCTCTCTCTCTCTCTCTCTCTCTCTCTCTGTATGATCTTTCAGATTTGAATAAACAAACCTCACAACGTTTCCTCCGGAGTGCATACCTGCTTATTCTGCTTCATCCTCTCTTGTTTTTATTTTGATTTATGTTATTGTTTATAGATATGTACAGTTGGACACAGTAATTCATGGTACATCCTACTCTGGAGAACTGCACCTTGCCACCCCCCTTACGACACGGCGAGTTCCTGTGTTTTTCCACGTTCACCACCTCTGCCATGTCTTCCTACACTATCTGTTTGGTAACTCTGATAGGGTGCAGTTCTTCTGAATGTGGTGTACCTGGGACTCCGGTGTGCAACCGTACCTATGTATAAGTAATTCCATTTTTTTTATTGAATTTGTGAATGATTGTCGCTCTTTGCTTGGCTTTGGTACCATCAAAATATTCATTTTAAGTATCTATTGGACAGGGGAATTCTAATGATACGTCACAAGTTCTGATGCGGGAAACGAATATTAGATATTATAATCATTATAAGGGCAAAGATATGGCAAATTATCACATTACCACAACAATTTAGAAAAAATTTTTGATTCCCAAACAATTTATCTATTATCTGCCTATCTATATACAGATAAGTATATGTTGATATTCATATACTGGTATATATGTGCTGTATGTGCATATATAAGTAAATATGCGTATACATATATACTGTAGGTATATATTTTGTTTGCATATGTATATAATTTTATATGTATGTATAAATATATGTATATAGCCTACATATATAAATATATATGTGTCACATAGTCATATCTATCTATCTATATATCTACCTATCTCTATATCTATCTATCTCTCTATATATCTATATATATGTATATATATATATATATATATATATATATATATATATATATATATATATATATATATATATATATATATATATATGCAAGTTAGTGTGCTTTTAGAGCGTGACAGACAAAGTGCCTGCAGTTCCCAGATATTTTAATAACTTTTGAGCTCCCTTAAAATATTTTTTTTTTTTAAATTGAAATGATAGATTCATGGACTATTAAAAAAATAGTTTTATGGTTAGAAATCACTATGAACAGGTAAAAATGAATGATTTTCAAAACTTTTCTTTCGTAAACCTGTAAATTCGAAAATTGCTATATAACTAAACATTGTATGGCTAATCTCGAAGCCATATACATTATCCTTTGAACTGCTTTATACCTGAACATGTTTACCTTTTTTCTTTAAGTGAATTATCATTTGGGATTTCGAACACTTTGACTATCTATTGGTTTAGTGAAAATTGAAAAAAAAAAAAACAGTAAGCATATTAAAATGAAGCGATCTTCAGTCTTCCTTTCGCCTGATCTACACTTACCATATTGAAATTTCATGTCAGTGTAACCCAAAGAGATCAACATCCTAGAGCGAACTCATTTCTAAAAATATAATCCTTTATGCAGCCTCATGAGGCAAACATGGACATTATTGTTTTTTGTTTCCTATAATTTTATTTATAGTTTTCTGGGAAATAAGAAAAATGTAATAGGATTTTGAATATACTGTCAAAGACCATGGTTTGTGTAAGGAAGTGTCTTCTAGTTTTCATGGTGCGTGTTGCTTGAGAGGTTGGTGAGGATCAGGTGGTCAATAATAGAACTGGGAGAATTTGCTTCCTGGAATTATGCATGGACGAGACTGGGTGTTTACTTGGTACGGAGAGAGAGAGAGAGAGAGAGAGAGAGAGAGAGAGAGAGAGAGAGAGAGAGAGAGAGAGAGAGAGAGAGAGAGGCTTCAGTTTTGATAGTGCATTTATCTATGTACTAAATTATTTCAAGAGGGTATTATGTCATTTGTCTTCATACTAATGCATTTCGGGTGGGTACTATGTAACAGATGTCTTCAATTACAATGCACGGCGAATAGGGGAATTTGACTAATTAATAGATTGAATAGGACATCTACGCTTAAAATTTGCATTAGAAAAACGGTAAATGGCTGACAACATTTATTCCAGGAATTTGCTGTTTTGAAAACGGATATATTGACGTAAATGAGTGATATTACGGTCACCAACCCGTAAAATATAACAAAGTATGATAAAATTACAGTCACCTGTATTTTACTTAAATTCGGCTGTAGAACAATATATTTTTACGGAGAATTTCCGGTTAGAATTACGGATTTTTTTTATTTTTAAGTGTAGCTTTCCTGGGTAAAGTGAATAATATTTCTGTTATCTACTATTAACATTAATCAATAAGTAGTTTTAATTCTCGCGAAGAGATAAACAACAACCAAAGTCATGCATTTGCTTTTTCCCATTACGGGGTATGCAATTGAGCTGACCAATTCATGGAATTCATGATTCGATCTTCCAGACCCTGAATTTAAGAATCAGGGTAGCAAAGATTTTATATATATATATATATATATATATATATATATATATATATATATATATATATATAGATAGATAGATAGATAGATAGATAAATATATATATATATATATATATATATATATATATATATATATATATTACATATCATATAATGTATATATAAATATCTATTTATCTATCTATATATATCATATATATACATATATATATATATATATATATATATATATATATATATATATATATATATATATATATATATATATATATATATAAACATACACACATGCACACACACACACACACACACACACACATATATATATATATATATATATATATATATATATATATATATATATATATATATTTATAATTTTCATCATCATCAATCATTACTAGTTCACTGCAGAACAAAGGCCTCAGACATGTCCTTCCACTTGCATATGTTAATGGTCTCTCTTTCCCAGCCCACGTGCGCAGTCTTCTCTTCCATCCTCTGCAGCTTTGACAATCCTTAGGGATCCAATCTGTTATATATATATATATATATATATATATATATATATATATATATATATATATATATATATATATATATATATATATATATATATATATATTATATATATATATGTATATATATTATATATGTATATGTATATATATGATAATAATAATGATATTGGTACGTTCACAACACGAATGAATATACGAAAAATTAATTGTTTCCTTTTCAGCAAATAGCATGTTCATATATTTTATAGAATTCATTACGAACTCTAAAGTATATTTTTCATTTTCCCTCCGGGAAGCCAAAGGAAAGTAGGAAGCAAATGTCAATTTTACCAGTATTTTTTATTTCATAATGAGTTTTATCTAGAATGAGACAAAAAGACAATGTTGGCATTTTATTTATATACTGTATATGTTTGATTTATATTTTTTTTTAGTTTTAAAATATGGTGATTTTTCTTATAAGCGAAAAAGTTCCATGGTAATTAACAGCAGTAGCATTATCACCGTCAATTAGATTATCGTAGGGGTATTATTAAGTAGCTACAATAGTGTATTTTCAGAAAATAAATAGTGTGATATCAGTATTACATGTTTTGTAAAAAAAATACTTGTTTTTCTGTTAAGTAGAGCAGTGAAGTGATTTTAAAATTCTAAATAACGTCTTTGATATGTTGTTATCTGTCTTATGCCGATGAAGTTTGGATACATCCTGTTTGCTTTTTGAAGTTTGGACACATTCTTCTTCTTCCTTTTTTTTTTTTTTTTTTTTTTTTATTTTGGATACATACTTTTTCCAGCGTTTGTTTGTCCTTCTGTCACACATTTCCTCTCAGTTAAACTTGTGGGAGTGGGCTGTTAGGTTGTAACAGAGAGGCGAGAGGAATGTAACTAAGCTTTATCAAACAGATATCGAGCTTATATACAAGGATTTGCGAGCAAGAACGCCACAAAATATCAAACAAAACAAAAAAACCTGAGGTAGCAAGCTTATGTAGGTTGGTCTATTATCAATGTAGAGAAGACCAAACGATAAGACAGAAAAGGCAATATCCTACAGTGCACGAGCGTGTATGAAACCTGTGCGGTACAAACTCTCCTTACACGTTTAAAATGATTTTATTCTTATCTTGGTGCAAAGGTAAACTGTCAGCATTTTTATACCATATGATATCCCCCTTTGAGGGTGTAGCTCCAGAAAGATCGTCAAGAGTCTCGATCTGCCTTTAAAAGCCAAGTCAACAATTCTCTTATGTAGAAGGCCAGTTACAGAAAACAATTGGAAGTTTTGGATGATTATTATTGTTTGCAGAGTATAAGTTGCGAAAGTATAATTAGAAGGCTGCGATATATGAAGATAAATGGAAGAGGTGGAAAGGCTATCGTAGAGAAGGTTGAAAGAAAATATTTATAGGTGGTGCGGTCATGTGGAAAAAATGAATCGTACGAAAAGAGAGACAAAGCATGCGCAATGCGTGTTAGGGGGGATTCGACGCACTGAAAATGAGCCTCTGTATAAATGCAACGAGTTACCAATGTTCTTAAAGTTAGAATAAGAACGTGGCAATGACTGTTTATATCCAGAGGCCACCCTCTGTGAAAGGAAAAGAACATCTTTATATACACTGCAGTAAATGATATTGTGAGCTGTGGAATTTTCTCCATGCATTATTTAATAACTCCCTTTGTACCCCTCCCTCTCTCAGATTAGGTTGCATATTTTATCTTATCTCCTTAGGGCATTAAGCTAGCGTTCGTGGAAGGGTTTTGGTATTTTTAGCATCAACCTCTAAATATAAAAGTAAATTCTGAGGGGTATTAGAGCAAGGCAATCCTCTCTCTCTCTCTCTCTCTCTCTCTCTCTCTCTCTCTCTCTCTCTCTCTCTCTCTCTCTCTCTCAATCAAAACGATTTTGAATTTCCACGTCCGCAATAGCAAATTAGGGATTCCTGTCTGCAATATTACTTGCATATATTTACGTCATGGCCAATTATCAACAACATGTTACCTGAAGTGTGCTATCATGATAAATAAAAAAAAGTGTATTGAATGTATATTTGCTAGGATACCGCTCGAAATTTTTAGAAATGTATCGGAGTTAACTGCGTATGAAACAAATAATTTTGCATTGATATTTGTTCACAATCGAAGTAAAACTGGCTGTTATGGTCATTCAGCACTGATCTATTGAATGTATCACTTCATTTTGCAGCATAATGTTGCAATCGAAAATTTTATTCGAAGCAATTCATTGAATTCTCATTGGTGATTTAGTCAAGTTTTATTTTTTTCAGTCTTAAACAATTTTAAAGAGTGGTACGCGTTAGTTTACTGGCGAATTTGTAAAGTAATATTTTTTTTTTTTGGTTGGGGGGGGGGGGGCGGTTGTAGTTTAGGTTGATTGATTGATTTTTTTTTTTTTTTTTTTTTTTTTTTTTTTTTATCCTGACATCGAAGGTCATTGACGCTGATATCGCTTTTTATCAATAAAGAATAAAAGTATTCTCAAATTAAAATCATAAAAGCGATGATATTATAAAAGTTGAATAGCTTTCAGAAGACCTGCTTCTGAAATAAATCTAAAAGTATCGCTAGCTTAGTACAACAAAAGCCTCCAAACTTATCGGAACTTTCGTTGCCATATTTAGAAATAAAGGATAATGGTTATATAATTTTTGGTGTGGAATTAAGTTTTTTACTATGTGGGATTTAGTGAATTTATCATTTCTAATCTGTCATTATTATTCAAATATAATAAGAACTTGTCGCTTACACATTTCTGCTTGAATTGGTTGCGTTTATGCTATTTATATCTGTTTTGGGAGAAGTGAAACTTTAAAAAAATTCCATTCACAGATTTTCTAAAATTGGGGAAAGGACGAGCCTAAAGTTACGGTGTTGAAAGCTTTAAAGCTGAAAAATAAATATCCTTCATAGCTTTGAAATCAATTTACACTTATCTGCTAGAATAGGAAAGTTGTATCTATCGTTTATTTCCGTAGAAATGCAAAAATCTTATTTAGCGGTAGGTTGGTAAATAGAATATCATCATCAAAGCAGACCTATGGAGTTATTAGTTGCTCATACAGATGATTCTCCTCTCTTTCACGGATCACATCTGAATATGAAAGGTGTGGTTGGTAACTTCCTTGATAAAAATCTTCTCAGAATTAGCGTATTATAGTGATTATTAGGGAATGAAGTTAAACCCTTTGAAAATTCATTGATACGTGAGCTAACTAAAGTAGAGAATATTCTAAATGCATGTAAGAAAACGAAATGGACATGAGCAGGATATATAATGAGAATGACAGTTAATGGATGGGCATTAAGAATAACTGAATGCGTCTTTAGAGTTTACAAAAGAAGCAAGGGAAGGAAGAAAAGATGATGGATTGATGAATTAAGAAAGTTTGCCTGTGTGGACTGGCATAGAAAGACCACAAACAGACGCAAGTTGAAGGACATATTCGAGGTACTTGTTCTGCATCTGACGATTTTATATATATATATATATATATATATATATATATATATATATATATATATATATATATATATATATATATGTATGTATATATATATCTCAACGACGCCTATTACGCAAAGGGCCTCGGTTAGATTTTGCCGGTCGTCTTTATCTTCAACTTTTAAATCATGGTGAGGGGCAGATGGCGATGGTTTGAGCATGGTCTTCGCCTTGGAGGAAAAATAACGTCTTCGCACACCCCAAGAGAGATTAGTTCACCAAACTTTCAACCGGGTTCCATGAGGCACTGGAATAGCTGGAAGACCCAGGCCTACATGGCTGAGGACTATGAAGCGTGAAGTAGTATATGGCTAAGTGGTATATCACGGTTGTTACAAGTTCCCTGAATCAGGGTTCGATTCCCTGTTGGTTACAAACTATTGTCTTTGAGTGGTTCCACATGGAGCTCTGATCCCGAGGTCGGTATGAGAATCTTAGACATTAATGCATCAAAATATATGGCTTATTTGTGTATGAAAAAGCACATCTAAATGTGCAAAATTTATCATGCAAACACACACACACGCATGCATATATATATATATATATATATATATATATATATATATATATATATATATATATATATATATATATATATTAAATATTTTTCCCACTACTGCAAAAGTATTGAAGGTTCTCTATCATCTTCTTTCTCTTGTCATTTCTCTGTTCTTTGTCTGGTGTCTGATGGAAGTTCTGAGAATTCTTTTCCCTTGTCGACATTAATAATACCCGCTCTCATCAATGTCCTATTGTATCACAACTTATTAACTGCATTTTAAACAATGGAGACATATTCACCCACTGTTTATCATTAATATTTGTTCAACCTTTTAAAATATGTGCACAATTAATGTAATGAGTAATAAAGAATATCACGATAATTATTATAAGTAAATTTAGCATTGTTTCCATTTTATAAAGGCAATTGCTCCAAATAGATTATCCTGAATATTAATCTGTTCTGCACCTTTTTATAGTGAGTATAAATTATAGTTGTAGAGTTTAGGTCATATAATCTCTGTTGGAAAATTAATCTAACATAATGTTTTTCATTATTATTCGTATTTTGTATGTCTTTATAAAACTCATACGAAGTT
>NC_090729.1:128596378-128656378 GCF_036898095.1 Palaemon carinicauda
TCTCTCTCTCTCTCTCTCTCTCTCTCTCTCTCTCTCTCTCTCTCTCTCTCTCTCTCTCCCTTATATTTACATACATATGCACACTCAAAGGAATATTTCCTATTGAAATTAACGATTCTAAATAATAATTGAACCTATCCTTTGGAAAGGAAGCGTTATACTTTACACTTTATATGTTACTAGCAAGAAGCAAGGACTTACTTCTACAATTGAAAGTTGCCATTAGAAAGGAATGGCTTTCTCTCACACATAAATATTCATTAATTTCAATTTAAAGTGAGAATTTAAATGGTACTACCCGTTCTGAAATAATCATATTGATATATCAGATAATAGATTTCCCTTTTTTTAAATATTGTTCTGTGGGACGATTTACTTTAGACAAGGTGTTCCCAACCTCTTTGTTCTTCTGTACCTCCTAGGCATTTTTATAGATCCTTTTGTACCCTTGAAAATGAGGATTAAAAAGGGAAACAATGTAACAGATATTGTAATATAAGTCTGTTATTTATTCCTAATGCAAATTACATCATGTATTGCGTAATAATGGGTATTCTCTCAGATCCAATGTACCCATTGAAAATGAAAAATGTACCACTGGAGACACGTGTACCCTGGGTTGGAAACCTCTTGTTTTAGACACTGAAAATAAGAGAAAATTATAATTAGGCCAAAAGTATCTTAAATGATATTCAGGAGTTGTGAATTTACGGTCTCCTTTGTTATGGACACAAACCCTAATTGAAATGCAGATAAACGTTCATGATCCACAACATTTTTTTATGGTAGCAGAACTATTTCAGAGTACTTTTATGGGGGTTGGTCTTTTCTCTATGGGTTCAAAAGCAAGCTTTAAACGTCATTATCCTCTCTCTCTCTCTCTCTCTCTCTCTCTCTCTCTCTCTCTCTCTCTCTCTCTCTCTCTCTCTCCCTCTCTCTCTCTCACACAGTTCCAATTTGTTATATTGATTTTTTTTAATGTCCTATTGTATAATTAGGTCGTATTCCGAGAGTTCACTATAATAATGTACACGTGGTTGAGATGGTTATAAAATTTAGTTCAGCCTTTGTGCCTCATCCTATTCAGTCTGTTATAATGTTGCTTGCGTGGTGAGTGCCTAACATAAAAAAGCAAGAGTGGAAGAGGCATTAATTTAGATATGTGTGTATATACATAAATGTAATATGTATAAATACACTCATTTATAAATACATATTCGTAAATAATACGCATTTCTATATATATATATGTGTGTGTATATATATATATATATATATATATATATATATATATATATATATATATATATATATATATATGTGTGTATATATATATATATATATATATATATATATATATATATATATATATATATATATATATATATATTCGTAAATAATACGCATTTCTATATATATATTTACATATATATATACACATATATATATATATTTATATATTGATATATATATATATATATATATACATATATATATATATATATATATACATATATATATATATATTTATATATATATATATATATATATATATATATATTTATATATATATATATATATATATATATATATATATATATATATATATATATATATATATATGGTCATACATATTACGTATATGTATTAGAATATGTATGTGTGCGTGTATTTAATATATATATATATATATATATATATATATATATATATATATATATATATATATATATATATGTATATATATATATATATATATATATATATATATATATATATATATATACGTATATATATATGAAATAATGGATATTTATCTGTGATTGCAAATATATAAGTATACATGCATATACATGCGCATGTATATATATATTTTTATTAACTATAATATGCATAATGTTGTATATGTATATATGTACATACATATATATATATATATATATATATATATATATATATATATATATATGTATATATATATTGTATATATGTGTATGTATACATGTATGCCAGTATGTACATACATCACATACATATACCAAAGGCACTTCCCCCAATTTTGGTGGTTAGCCGACATCAACAATGAAACAAAACAAAAAGGGGACCTCTACTCTCTACGTTCCTTCAGCCTATCCAGGGACTCAACCGAGTTCAGCTGGTACTGCTAGGGTGCCACAGCCCAACCTCCCACATTATCCACCACAGATGAAGCTTCATAATGCTGAATCCCCTACTGCTGCTACCTCCGCTGTCATCTAAGGCACCGGAGGAAGCAGCAGGGCCTATCGGAACTGCGTCACAATCGCTCGCCATTCATTCCTATTTCTAGCACGCTCTCTTGCCTTTCTCACATCTATCCTCCTATCACCCAGAGCTTTCTTCACACCATCCATCCACCCAAACCTTGGCCTTCCTCTTGTACTTCTCCCATCAACTCTTGCATTCATCACCTTCTTTAGCAGACAACCATTTTCCATTCTCTCAACATGGCCAAACCACCTCAACACATTCATATCCACTCTAGCCGCTAACTCATTTCTTACACCCGTTCTCTCCCTCACCACTTCGTTCCTAACCCTATCTACTCGAGATACACCAGCCATACTCCTTAGACACTTCATCTCAAACACATTCAATTTCTGTTTCTCCATCACTTTCATTCCCCACAACTCCGATCCATACATCACAGTTGGTACAATCACTTTCTCATATAGAACTCTCTTTACATTCATGCCCAACCCTCTATTTTTTACTACTCCCTTAACTGCCCCCAACACTTTGCAACCTTCATTCACTCTCTGACGTACATCTGCTTCCACTCTACCATTTGCTGCAACAACACACCTCAAGTACTTAAACTGATCCACTTCCTCAAGTAACTCTCCATTCAACATGACATTCAACCTTGCACCACCTTCCCTTCTCGTACATCTCATAACCTTACTCTTACCCACATTAACTCTCAACTTCCTTCTCTCACACACCCTTCCAAATTCTGTCACTAGTCGGTCAAGCTTCTCTTCTGTGTCTGCTACCAGTACAGTATCATCTGCTAAGAACAACTGATTTACCTCCTATTCATGGTCATTCTCGCATACCAGTTTTAATCCTCGTCCAAGCACTCGAGCATTCACCTCTCTCACCACTCCATCAACATACAAGTTAAACAACCACGGCGACATCACACATCCCTGTCTCAGCCCCACTCTCACCGGAAACCAATCACTCACTTCATTTCCTATTCTAACACATGCTTTACTACCTTTGTAGAAACTTTTCACTGCTTGCAACAACCTTCCACCAACTCCATATAACCTCATCACATTCCACATTGCTTCCCTATCAACTCTATCATATGTTTTCTCCAGATCCATAAACGCAACATACACCTCCTTACCTTTGGCTAAATATTTCTCGCATATCTGGCTAACTGTAAAAATCTGAATCATACAACCCCTACCTCTTCTAAAACCACCCTGTACTTCCAAGATTGTATTCTCTGTTTTATCCTTAATCCTATTAATCATTACTCTACCATATACTTTTCCAACTACACTCAACAAACTAATACCTCTTGAATTACAACACTCATGCACATCTCCCTTACCCTTATATAGTGGTACAATACATGCACAAACCCAATCTACTGGTACCATTGACAACACAAAACACATATTAAACAATCTCACCAACCATTCAAGTACAGTCACACCCCCTTCCTTCAACATCTCGGCTTTCACACCATCCATACCAGATGCTTTTCCTACTCTCGTTTAATCTAGTGCTCTCCTCACTTCCTCTATTGTAATCTCTCTCTCATTCTCATCTCCCATCACTGGCACCTCAACACCAAGAGCAGCAATTATATCTGCCTCCCTATTATCCTCAACATTCAGCAAACTTTCAAAATATTCCGCCCACCTTTTCCTTGCCTCCTCTACAGTATGTATAAGTAGTAAATGCTAAGATCATTATTAGATTATTATATAGGTAAGCAGAAATGCTGAAAGTATATACTTCAGAAATAGAAAAGCTTAAAAGTGAAAGTGATTTTTAAATTTCTGGATTCTTACCCTATCATGGTTTAAAGAATATTAGAGGAAGACTATATAAAGGATATTAATATACATACATATATATATATATATATATATATATATATATATATGTTTGTATATATATATATGTATATATACATACTATATAAAGGATATTAATATACATACATATATATATATATATATATATATATATATATATATATATATATATATATATTTATATATATATATGTATATATATTTATTTATATATATATATATATGTATGTATATGTATATATGTATATATTCTTTCAAAAGACAAAATAGGAAATATTAAAGTCAGATGGATTATGTGCAAGTTAGGTCTAAGTTGTAAGGGCAGTGTATTTGTTATAAAGGTCAGAGAAGTAGCTGCAGTATATAGTATGTAGGAGAAATAGTTGGGAATTCTATGCTATATATTTTCATAACTAGATGTAAATTTCATGAATATAAACGATGATATTGAAGTTAAATCCTTTTGCAGTTATAATGTAAGGAAGGTAGTAGATTGGAATTATACATGAAATTTGTGGACTAGGCCTATGTGAAATGATGAAATTGATGTGAAATCCTTAGCAGTTATAATGTAGGGAAGGTAGTAATTGGGAATTATACGAAATATGTCGATTATATGGAATGACTATCGAGGTGATCAGATTATTATGAATATATCAGTTGTCAGGGTGAGGATAAAACAAAAGACCAGAGAAGGGAATGTCACGTAAGGCTGACATGAGGGTGAATAGGGAATTGAGCCTTTTCTATAAGGAATCTAGATTCTAATGTCAAAGTTTTCCACACACAGTTCTTCCTCGATTCGTCAACTGAAGTATGATTGGAGTAAATAGTACATGTTTGCAGAAACCACAATTTCGAAGAAATATATATATATATATATATATATATATATATATATATATATATATATATATATATATATATATATATATATATATATATATATATATATATATATATATCGTATTATAAGTAATTTTGGAGATTTCTTTTTTACTCTATAAATCGAGATAAGAAATATTTCTTGCAAGCTGGATTATATGAATTAATTCATACTAACCATATCATATATGATTTTTTTTTTCAAGTGATGTATGATAAGAGTATAAGTTATATAACTATTGACCCAATTCATCTTGTTTACAATATTTTCTGGTAGTGTAAACTGGAAAAATATACAAAATTTCCTAAGAGAATGACAATATAGAAATGTATCTTGGATCAAATAATTGGATTTGAATATTTATGTATTTCGAAGCCCATCGTTATTAGAAGCCAAATAGATTTTTAAATAGATTTACAAATATATTTTACTCTGGGTCGCAAGAGCATTATTAGTTTTGTAAAAAAACTTACCAAAAACTTCTCTTACCCAGAGGTCTATTGTGATCATAACAAAACTGACAGGCCAAAAGTCCCTCATTCTTCTCTATATGTGACAAACTACTTTAACGTTGTTTCTGATCATAGGAAATTTTATTCATTACTTATTGTAGTTTATTTGTTATTCCCTTATTTGAGTTCCTCGATTTTTTTATCTGTTGGAGCCTTATGATTTTGCATGGGTTAACATAATTAGTAATAATAATAACAATCAACATCATCATAATCATCATCATTATTATTATTATTATTATTATTATTATTATTATTATTATTATTATTATTATTATCATCATTGACTTCCACCTACAAGGCAATTATCTTCTATTGTTCTATAAGCAAAATAGATTTTGGCCTTTATATTTCCTGTAAAATTCAGCAATGTATTACGCATTTGCCCCGCACGGGGAAATTTTTTTTCTAAAGAAACAATTGCAGCATTGCATAATTTCCCTTGCAATTTTCTAGACAATACATTACTGATCGAAATAACATTCGTGAGAATTTGAGTTACGAAGAATGGGTTATGCTCGAAATAAAAGAGGAAATTAATTACTCTGTAATCTTATGAGATTATGGTGAGGGGTAGATGGAGATGGTTTGGGTATCCTCTTCGCACTCCTCAAGAAAGATTAATTCACTAAACTTTCGACTGGACTCCACAAGGCTCTAGAATAGTTGGAAGACCCAGGCATACATGGCTGAGTATTATGAAGCGTGAAGTAGGAAATGATGAATGGAGAAGTAATGGTTTAAAAGGTAAAGATAGAGACGAGTGGCGAAATCTAACTGAGGCCCTTTGCATCATTAGACGTGGGAGGAGATGATGATGATAATAATCTACTCCTTTCTTATGTTTATTCAAATATCTAAATGGCTTCGACAAGTAAATATAGTTAGAGATTAATTATCTGAAGAGTATCTAACAAACCTATTAAACAATGTAAAGCTCCATATAAAGAATTTAGGATTTTCGTCTCAAGATCGTTTTGGGAAAATTGTGTTCTTGTAAAATAAAACCGCCAATCCCGGTAATAACACAGCTAATCAAGAGTTTTTTTTTTACCTGATTTTCCATTCAGTTATTTCTTTACGAAGGCAATGTTTCTTAAGTGATATCTGTAAAATACATCCATTTGAGATACTTTACTATTTTTAAGGGGGGTGGGGGAGAGCATACGAGTCCAACGACCACTGACTATATGACAATTCTTTTTTTTTTTTTTTAAACCTTAATTACTCTTTTATTTAGTTCTCGACAAAGTGTGGAATAGGATCCATTTATCCCCATATTAGGTTTATACATAAGCTCTTAATGAGTTTTGCAATGATGGAGTATAAAATTCATCTTATGGGAAGAGGACTAACGAATTCATCTTCTATTACCTGAAAAAAATTAAGATTATAAGTAGTATTTTGACCGTATCGTTTCTTATAAAAAAAAAAAAAAAAAAAAAAAAAAAAAACAATGTCAAGTATAAAGTTTTCTAGTTTAAATCATCATGGTCTTTTAAATAGGCCACAAAAATGTACGAATACCAGTGAAAAAAAACTAAGATAACGATGTTATTAGGTCGTAATTAGTGAAAGTTTTTCATCATGTGCTCAGAGATGCATTTTGAACTTTTTATTCAATTTTGTGTTGTTAAGAAAGTTTCCACTTTTTTTTTTTTATGCAGGTTTATCTTTTAGTTTCCCAAAAACATCTATTTACGGCCGTCATAATTATACCATTCATTGACGTCATTTTTAGAATAATGCATCTGTTTTGACGTTGTTACTGTTTTAGATTGATTTATTGTTAACTTGTTCTCATCAATTATTTATTTCCTTATTTCCTTTCCTCACTGGGCTATTTTTCCCTATTGGAGCCCTTGGGCTTATAGCATCTTGCTTTTCCAACTGGGGCTGCAGCTTGGCTAGTAATAATAATAATAATAATAATAATGATAATGATAACTGCAAGGTTATCCCAGGTGACCATGTAGCCCCCAACACAGACTGCTATGTATGGACTTAGGCCTAAAAAGGGAAAGAAAAGCTAAAGCTAAAGGGATAAGGAAAATTAAGTGGTACAAACTAGTGAGGGAAGGAGATAAAATGAGAGAGTTTAAGAGAAGGGTTTTGGAGGATATTGATATAGGAATTGAAGATGTTCAAGAATGGTGGACACGAAATGCAGCAGTAATGAGAAGGCATGGAAAGGAGTTGCTAGGAGAGACATCTGGTATCATATGGGAAGAAAAGGGGAGTTGGTGGTGGAGTGAAGAAATTGAGAAAGTTGTAAAAGATAAGAAGGAGGCAAAGAAGAGATGGGAAGAGTCACAGTCAGGGGATGACAGAGAGAGGCTCAGAGAGAAAAACAAGGTGGTGAAGGAGGTAGTAGCCCAAGCTAAAGCTAGGGCATATGATGATGTGTATAATGAGCTGGGGACAAAGGAAGGATTAAACAAGATGATCAAGCTATCAAAGACTAGAAATAAGAGCACCAAAAATATTACACACATCAAACAAATTAAAGATCAAGATGGTGTAGTACTTGGAAAGGAGGAAGACATTGTAAAGAGATGGAAAGAATATTTTGAACAGCTGTTAAATGAAGAAAATGATAGATTACTAAGAGAGGATGGACAGGCGAACTTTGGCATGGTAATAAGTTTCTCTAGGCAAGAGGTAATAAATGCACTGAGGAAGATGAAGAATGGGAAGGCAACTGGGCCAGACATGATTCCTGTGGAGGCATGGAAAGCATTAGGAGATGAAGGAGTAGATATACTGTATGACCTAATGATAAAGATTTTTGAGCAGGAAAAGATACCAAATGAGTGGCGAGGGAGTATATTGATCCCAATCTTCAAAGGGAAAGGTGATGCCCAAGAGTGTGGGAATTACAGAGGTATTAAATTGATGTCCCACACTTTGAAGATACTGGAAAGGATGATAGATGCCAGACTAAGAGAAGAAGTAGAAATAGGTAAAGAGCAGATGGGATTCATGAAGGGTAGGGGAACAACAGATGGTGTATTTTGTCTGAGGCAACTAATGGAGAAATTCCGGGAAAAGCAAAGAGACCTGTATGTGGTATTCATTGACCTTGAAAAGGCTTATGACCGAGTCCCAAGACAAGAAGTGTGGAGGAGTCTGAGGGAGAGGAGGGTGCCAGAGAAGTACGTTCGACTGATACAAGAGATGTACCGTAATGTATTTACTAGAGTGAGGAGCAGTACTGGGGAGACAGAGGGCTTTGAGGTGAGAGTAGGATTACACCAAGGGTCAGCTCTGAGCCCATTTATCTTTAACATAGTGATGGACGTTTTAATAGAAGAGGTAAGGGAGGCAGTACCATGGAACATATTGTATGCAGATGATATTGTTCTGTGCGCAGAGAGCAGGGAAGATCTGGAAATGAAATTGGAAAGATGGAGGCAAGTACTGGAGGACAGAGGAATGAGAATAAGTAGATCTAAGACAGAATATATGTGTACCACCAGTGAGGGGGATGATAGAGAAAGTATTCAGCTTAGGGGAGAACAGATAAAGAGAGTTGATAAGTTTAAGTATTTGGGATCATTTGTTAATGTTGGAGGAGGTATGGAAGATGAAGTTAAACATCGGGTACAGGCAGGCTGGAACAACTGGAGAGCAGCCTCAGGAGTTCTTTGCGACCAAAGAATACCACTGAGATTGAAAGGAAAATTTCATAAGACAGTGGTAAGAACAGCAATGCTGTATGGAACAGAAACAGCAAGCATGAGGAAGACAGAGGAGAAGAAGATGGATGTGGCAGAAATGTGAATGCTTAGGTGGATGTCTGGGGTGACAAGAGAGGACCGGATAAGAAATGACTACATAAGGGGGTCGACAAAGGTGGTGGAAATATCAAAGAAAGTGCAGGAAGGGAGGCTGAGATGGTATGGACACTTGATGAGGAGAGATGAGGACCACGTTGGCAGACATACTATGGAGATGGAGGTTCAAGGAAGAAGAAGAAGAGGGAGACCAAGAAAGAGATGGAGGGACTGTGTCAGAGGAGATTTACAGGAGAAGGGGATTGATGAGGCAGAAGCGCAGAATAGAAAAAGATGGAAACGGCTCATCCGCAACGGCGACCCCATATAAAAATGGGAACAAGCTAGGAAGAAGAATAATAATAATAATAATAATAATAATAGTATTAATAATAATGATATTAATAATAATAATAATATCAGATTTAATACAGAATATGTGAGAAATTTTCTGAAGCCGACAACAAATGTGATAGTTTGATGTTTTGATTACCCTAGCAAATATAATAGAGTCATTATTAATAAAATGACATAAGGTATGTTTTTAGATAGAAGAAATTCTAGCGTTTTCCAGTAAAATGACAGGTTGCTGTAAGATACATATTATCATTGTGATCATATCGATTTGAGCTGACAAGATCAAAATAATTCATTTATAGAATATATACCCTTGTATACACGCAATATACGATTATTAATGCTACCCCTAAAGCCTTTTTATTAGTGCTTTATATTACGCCTCATTTCTTTAGTATAAGGAGAATTAATTTCGAATACCATTTTAGTTAGGACTAGATGTATTAATCCTCTGATAATCTGGATTTATGTTTCCCCATTTTGCTCTTGTCTTTATGTAGTATGGGATTTAATCTCTTTTCATGTTTGATGTATATTCATCAAAGAGCTCCCTTAAATACAAGGATGATATCATATAATGAAGATAGTAATGAGTTTTGATATTAGACATTAAAATATATGATGTTTCGTTAGAACCTTGATTAGTTTTTGATTTACTGGCTTTAAAAGGGAAACGTGTTTACCGAACTTGCAGTATTTTTAATCTGTTTTCAATAAAAATGTAATCAACCTATTTATAGATGTCATGGGTAGATACGATACTTTTAAAAGGATATAATAAAAGACAAAAATATCTATTCCCAAAGTGTGAGCAGCGAGGCGAGACGAGATTCGACTACGGCCCTATTTGGGCAATCCTGTCATCACTTCATTGTCGTCAACATTTTGGAAGTAAACCAAGCCTTGCCGAGAGCGCCTGCCGTGATAAGGAAACTGTCTTGTTTTGACCAAGATATCATCGTCTTAATTAGTGGAGTCAGCATATTTTGAGAAACCGAGCCTGAGTGAAATCCTTGTATAGGATATATGTCATCATAGAAGGACATGTGCTTCCCTCTTGTTACGACTTAACACGTGGTCCAGGTTGCATCAGAAATTTCTTCTAGATGCTACCATGGCGTGATCGAAGTGGGCGTTTTTGAGGAAGCCAATAGAGATGCAGAATTTTTTAAAAGAATGCCTTCTATGGAAATGACTACTGCCCACTATGATTAACTCCGCCCATACATGGGTATATAAACTTCAAGAAGAGATTGTCCAAGAGAAGTAGGATAGGACATAAGACAAGAGAGGAACTATGTCCGAAGCAGATAAGATCCAAGTCCTAGCGAGATAAGAAACAGAGAAGACCAGAAGTCTGATAGAGCCAGATTCTAGCCTTCCCGTCAGACAACAAAAGCCTATCTCCAAAAATCCTGATATGGCCGTGAAGAAGAGACAAATTGAAGCAGCCATCCCTTCCTGCTTGTGACGAGAAGTAGCCAACACTGCCTGCAGTCTGCCTTAGTTCAACACTATCATCAAATTCTTGGAAGAAGACCTCTGATGAACCAGTTTTATGCCACCTCTTTTGTGATGTCTTCGAATCCGGTCATCATGCCAGTTTCATCTGAACTTCAGCCGCCCTTCTGCAACGTTCTCAAGCCTAAAGTCACCGTACCAGTATCGTCTCAGCAGCTGCAGAAAACCTCTGATGTTCCATCTTGATGTCACCCTTTTTGTGACGTCTTCGAATCCGGTCATCGCGTCAGTTTCATCTGAACTTCATCAGTCCTTCTGCAACGTTTTGGAGCCTGAAGTCTCCGTACCAGTATCGTCTCAGCAGCTGCAAAAACTATTCGTTAAGTATTTCTACCTTACTGACTGTTCCCCTTTTCTGTTGGTGTTTTGATTTATATGATTTGTCAGATAAAGTAACCGAAGAAGTAACGTTAATTTTCTTTGCAAGTTTGTGAATAAATGTGCTGTGTTTTTTCGTGAGTTTCTTTTTATATTTATTTCCCATGTTTCAATGTTGGTTGTTGACATTTATTTTACTGATTAAAAGAACCTGTAACGATTTTAAGATCGTAACAGTAGATAAAAACTTAGAGATAGCAAAGGTTCCCAAAAGAAGTATGACCTCTGAAGAAGTAAATATAGGCAAAGGAACTTCATTAAAGTAAAAAAAAAAAAAAGAAAAAAAAAAAGATGAATTTTGTACCCCTTGAATTTGGACCAATTAAACAGTTTTGTCACTATAGAAAATATTGATCAAAATATTTTCATATTGAATGTTTTTACATTCAAATAAATAAAAATATCTGCGAAAACTAATGCTAATAAATAGACCTGTATTTTAGTTTATATTTTTATACAGCATTTTTTACGAACATTTAATAGTAAGAGACTTGTTTGAGACTAAGAGTAGAAACAGGATTTAAGGTAAAATAAAAAAAAAAATGAATATAAACATGCGTCTTTGAGCAAAAACTCTGTTATCAAGGATTGGGACATGAGTAGAATATTTTGCTACCAAATTGAGTTAAAAAGTATTATAAATATCACTTCAAAATCAGTTTTGTATTTCTGCCATTGAAGTTTTTGAAAAAAGTGATGAAACTTCTTCTTATAGATGGGTAGTGCCGCCAGAGCTCCTCATTACTTAAAGGTATTCACATCGTTCCTTGGTCCCTAGCTACATTAACCATTTAGTCTTCAACTATGCGTTTGTACCGCACGTGTTTCACACACACTCGTACATTGTAACGGTATTTTTTTTATTGTTTATCTCGCTGTACACCTCTCTGTTAACAGAACTGGTTTAAGCTTCTCTATTCTTGAACTGATCTGTTTTAATTTTTGTGACCTTCTTTCACTGAAAGCGTTGTTATAAAAGCTCACTGTCTGTTGAAATAAAGTTAGTTGTGTTCGTCTGGTCTCCCAATGACTGCCTAACTGGCGATACGCACTTCGTTCCCACTTCCTTTCATTTTGTTGTTTAATTTTATTTCGTAGTGCAACTGTTGGGGCTTCCCTCAGTTTCAAATGGGCACCGAATGGTCTCCTTAGACCCAGGTATTGATAAGTATAAAATGAAAACCAAAACGTAAATACTAAGAAGTTACAGTTTTCGAGGATTCTTTTTCATGTTTATGTCCAGAGCTTGTTGAATCTTCAATTTTGATCGAACCGAATCATAATTAGACTAATAGATACTGTGGATGAATATAATAATCTCGGTATTGATAAGTATAAAATGAAATTAATAGAAAGAAAATGTGATCAAAACGTAAAAACTAAGAAGGTACATACAATGTTCGATGATTCTTTTTAATATATCCGTCAAGAGAGTGTTAATTTGGTTTATGAATTTGGATGGAACCGCATTAAAATTATGCTAATAATTGCTATGGAGGAATTTGTCATCTATTCTTCGTAGAAAAAGAGAAAATTTATCTAATAAGAGTAAAAATATATCTTTAAGTTTTAACCCTGACATTTCTTACGCTGGTAAATCGTTCTGACTGAAACACCAGTGCCAAATTACAGGTAATACAAGACGGAAGAAATACAATAACAGAATAAAGAAAGTTATCTCGTCTAACAGAAGCAAGCTGCACGACATGTACAGCATTTCCGTGTTAGTTTGAACTGGAGCAGAAAAAATAGAAAAAAAAAAGAAAGTAGGTTTCGCAGTATTTGTGACTGGAAATGTCTATCCAATTCTTGCAGTAACACGCGTCCCCATTTCAGCTTTTCTGATACAAGTCATACTTAAGATACTTGATTTTATACATTTAATGTATAAATTAATGTAATATATTGTATAGATATCTAGTATATATGATACATATAAGAACTGAATTCAAAATTTTTTTTTTATTTCATCATCATCATCATCATCTCTTATGCCTATTGACGCAAAAGGCCTCGGTTAGATTTCGCCAGTCGTCTCTATCTTGAGCTTTTCAATCAATACTTCTCCATTCATCATCTCCTACTCCGTGCTTCATAGTCCGCAGCCATGTAGGTCTGTGTCTTCCAACTCTTCTAGTCCCTTGTGGAGCCCAGCTAAACGTTTTGTGAATTAATCTCTCTTGGGGAGTGCGAAGAGCATGCCCAAACCATCTC
Source organism: Palaemon carinicauda (assembly GCF_036898095.1). NCBI lineage: Eukaryota > Metazoa > Arthropoda > Malacostraca > Decapoda > Palaemonidae > Palaemon > Palaemon carinicauda. The sequence continues at coordinate 128,610,123 of NC_090729.1, forward strand.
CATCTCCCCCTCCTCATGATCTCATCCACATATGGCACCCAAGTGATCTCTCTTATAGTTTCATTTCTAATCCTATCCTGCCATTTAACTCCCATTATCCTTCAGAGGGTTTTTGTTGTCAAATCTACTAAATCTATTGGAGATTTTTCCATTGTCATACCACGCTTTAAATTGGTTTATGTCTTCTATCCCGTAATAGCCAAATTTCGATTATTATACTGGTGTCTGTAAAATAGCAGTTATTTTTTTTTAATGGATTATGAAATTTACGTTTAAGCGTTACAAGTGGAAACGAAAATCTGTATTGGATAAATATGTGTAATGAGAAATAGAGAAATCATTATTCCATTAAGCCTCTGTGGCATCGCTATTTTGATTCTTACATTACTTCCGAGAATATCAAAAAAGAAAAAAAAAAGAAAATTTCATTCGTTATTTTTAAAACTTAATTAACATTATTACATAAAGAGCTAATTATTTCAGCTCTGTGAATTAGAAAAATGAATTACCTTTAATGCTAAGTTTGGGTTCAGAGATAAAAAGATAATCTAATGAAATACGATGTGTCAAAGAATCCATGAAATATGTATGATTCCATTTGTTCACTTTGTTTCATTAGAAATTATGTAAATTTGTCATGGTATAAATTTTGTAGTTTTGATTTTAATTTTTAAGGCAGTCTTATCTTATGAATATATATTGGTATGATAAATAATTTATATAACTCTTCCATTCTCTCTCTCTCTCTCTCTCTCTCTCTCTCTCTCTCTCTCTCTCTCTCTCTCTCTCTCAGATATAAATTCTAAAACTACCATTATGTTAAGAATAAACCACACTCCATAATTTTTTACTTAGATAAATAAATAAAAGCCATTAATAGTAACATGCAATGGGCAACACCTTGGTTTAACTAAAGGTCCAAAGACTACCAACTTTATCCTTGGAAACTTACTTAAAACCAGAAACGTACCCTTTAGGCGAAAAGGTGAAATATAACCCGAGTAAACTAGTTAACATTTGTGTGGCCCTGATGAGAGCCGTAAGGTAATGTCTGAAACAGCTGTCGTGCTAAAATAATAAAACGAACAGAATAGATGAGAGTTTCGTCTTATGTTTTGGACTTTAAGATAGGCACTGTTTGGAAATGGTACACTTCATGTACACAATTGTATCTAAGGAAATATGTCTGTGTATATATATATATATATATATATATATATATATATATATATATACATGAATACATATATAAACATATATGTATATATACATATATATATGTACACACACGTGTATATATATATATATATATATATATATATATATATATATATATATATATATATATATATATATATTTATATATATATAAAATGTATATATATGTGTGTGTGTTTGCATATATATGTATGTGTGTGGTTATTTATATATATATATATATATATATATATATATATATATATATATATATATATATATATATATATAGTGTATTTCTGTATATATGCAGTCGTATTCGTGTACCCGAGTCGTACAGATTTTCAGACTTCTTCCAAATACTTGAAAATCCATTATTTGTTCTGCCCACTCCAGTGTTTCCCCTTGTATGAACATCCAAACGACTGAGCTGAGGTGCAGCGCTGTCTTCTCCCATTTTTGCAAAACTCGTAAATTACTGAGGTCATAAAAATCAATCTTTCCGATTGCCTCTGTATTTTCTCCTCCTTTTTCTGTTTCGCTTTATTTGCCTTCTTTTAGTCTTTTTTATTATAATGTATATATATTGTCCCTATAATTACGTAGGCGTTTCGTTCAGTTTTTTTATTTCTTCTTGCTGGTTATATTGAATTAATTTATTTACGTTATTGATAATCGTTGCCTCTGTGCGAAATTTTTTAATATCTTTCAGCATCTGTGACTATTTTTTACATACGTGAATATATATATATATATATATATATATATATATATATATATATATATATATATATATATATATATATATATACACACGCATATATATATATATATATATATATATATATATATATATATATATATGTATATATACATATGTGTGCGTGTGTGTGTGTGAACATTAATACCAGTATTCAATAACATTGCAAAATCCCCATGAGAACGTTTTTCCCAAAAATTCTTTTTAAATTATGGGTTTTGTTATATTTAGATACAAAAAATAAAACTTTCATTTTATTAAACTTTTGCACTGAGGGTCAGCTTCCCATTCTTTCAGGCCACAAGTTCGGCGAAGGCTGAACTACACCTGGCCGCATCTTTTCTAAAATTGCACAGAATTACAGAAATAGCATTTGCATTGTTTTTTTAAAAAGGTTCATACGTTGTTTTCCATGTAAAAAGTCTCCAGGATCGGGGAGATATGGGGTTCAGCGGTTCTTTTTTTTTTTTTTTTTCTTTTTAATTGGTGATTTTCAGGGGGCTTTGTTCGGATGATAAACAACTTTGTCAGGTCTCAACTTCTTCTTTTATCCTTATTTATTCTCTTTTACTGTAAGGTTGACCGCTCGAGTTAACTTTCTTCATGTATTTCTGTTCTTTGCATCTTCCCACCTCACTCCTATACCTCCTCACCTCTGACCTCACTCTTATCCCTCCTCACTACTGTACATCCATCCATCTGATACGCTGATGCCCAACACTCCTCCCCATCACTGTCATGTTGGTAACTGTTGATTAGCCCCAACTCCCTTAGTCAGGTCACGTATCATGACCTAAGCATCGGTCGAGTGTGCCTTCGCCTCTGCCTTTTCAATACACCTTAGGGTTGTGGTGACCTGGTGGCAGCGTACTTAGCTGGTGATTGCCAAACTGGGGTCCGAGTCCCGCTCAAACTCGTTAGTTCCTTTTGTCGCTGCAACCTCACTGTTTTTGTGAGCTAAGGATGGGGGTTTTGCGGGAGCCTATAGGTCTATGTGCTGAGTCATCAGCAGCCATTGGCTGGCTCTCCTTGGTCCTCACTTAGGTTGAGAGATGTCTTGAGCTCTGACCATATGTATTATGGATAGTCTCTAGGGCATTGCTTGCTTGACAGGGCATTGTCACTGTCCCTTGCTCCGCCATTCATGAGTGTCCTTTAAATCTTTAAACAGGCACTCGAGCAGTGAGGTCAACCATATTACGGCATACGTCGCTCGTTCCTTCCAAGAGACCCGATGTTGATCGGACTTTATACATCTAATGTAAAATGTGATTTGTCTAATTATACCATTTTCATCTTTCCTGATAGAGAGGGTATGCTGTATAATTTATATATGAGCAGATTCACAGCCATAAGTATTCCATTTATGTGGTTTGATGACCTAAACTTTTGTATATACAATCAGTGAAGTTGGTGGATAAAAATTGTTAGTTCACCAAAGACAAAATTATTCTATTTCAAAAGATGTTTAATCTCTGAAAGTGATTAGTGCTTCAATATCCTTTGTTCTTCCAAACACCCTGTATTAAAATGAATAACAGGAACTGATTTTTCCCAGTCAGTCTATCAGTCAAAACAGGTTTTAGAGATCTAGTGTATATGAAAGTTTTTAAGCGAAAAGTTATATTGAATGGTAAAGCTGATGGATTGTCAGAAAATAAAACTATATTTATATATATACATACATATATATATATATATATATATATATATATATATATATATATATATATATATATATATATATATATATATATATATATATATATATATATATATATATATATATTATATATGAATATATATATATATGTATATATATGTATATATATATAAATACATATATGTTTATATATATATATATATATACACATGTATACAGTATATATATATATATATATATATATATATATATATATATATATATATGTATGTATATATGTATATATGTATATGTATATATATATATATATATATATATATATATATATATATATATATATATATATATATGCGTGTGTGTGTAGCATATGATATCTTGCAGTAAAAGTCTTTAATACTTGGTCAATGAAATAAAGAGATAAGCTAGAACCAGAGATTTCATAAAATAAGAGATACTGTATATAACTTATGTAAGATATTTCAGGAAACTAAACATATGAGAGCAAATAACTGAATGGTGTGATATGTTATTCTAGGTCATTCCTTAGCTGTTCATTCATAACCTCTGGTTTTAGCTTACGAATAACAAACAATTTTCAAAAACATTGATGAATATTTTTTGTATAAACATCCATAGTAAGTTTAGTAGCAGAAGATGTGATTGGAATATTTTCCATTTGCAAATAATCACAGTTACTTTGCACGGCAGTATTAAAGCCTTGATAAATATTGTGAATTTCATCCCTCATCATCATCATCATCTCCTCCTACGCTTATTGACGCAAAGGACCTCGGTTAAATTTCACCAGTCGTCTCTATCTTGAGCTTTTAAATCAATACTTCTCCATTTATCATCTCCTACTTCACGCTTCATAGTCCTCAGCCATGTAGTCCTGGGTCATCCCTACTATCTAGAAAAGATCGAAGAACCTGGCATTAACAGTAATTAGGAAATTCTCTTCAGGGAAGTCAATTGTTGAAACCTTATATTTGCCAGTGGCTGATATATTAAATTTTAATAACTTGAAAAATCTTTAAATAGAATATCATCATCATCATCATCATCTCCTCCCGGGCCCATTGACGCAAAGGTTCTCTGTTAGATTTCGCCAGTCGTCTTTATCTTGAACTTTCAAATCATTACTTCTCCATTCATTATCTTCTACTTCCCGCTTCATAGTCCTAAACCATGTACGCCTGGGTCTTCTCTACTATCTAGAAAAGCTAGACGAACCTGTCATTAACAGTAATTATGAAATTCTTTTCAGCGAAGTCAATTGTTGTAGTCTTATATTTGCCAATGGTTATGCTAAATGTAAAATCTTGAAGAATCATTAAAAAGAATATATGAAGAACAATTTTTCGTGCCATAAGGAAGACGTAAATAAGTGAATTGTAATCATAATAACCCATGTACATTGTCGTGCATGAATATATAACCTATTTTATTATATATATTTTGCAGAACTTGGTGGATGTAAAAACAGTAGGAGTTTATAGTTATTATAAAGACAACCCGTGGTTGTTTTATATATTTTAGGAAATGACCAAATCTGATAATTTAGTTTGTGGTTTGATTTGCTCGAATGAAAAACACATTTCCAAAATATTCATAGGAACATATTGTTATTCAGATATGCAAATGAAATTAAATTTCTACTGCTCAAAATCCATAAGCCACAATGGGTTCAATTTAGTCCTTCCTTTTCCCTGTTCGATGTGAGTCAGTTTAGAAATTCTGGCGGTGGTTTATTTGTGCACCGTCCCTAAGGAACTCAAATGAATGTTTTTACTGATCCCTCTAAAAAAATCCAGTAATATTTCCTTGGTACACACATTTGTGGTTTGGTCAAAGAATTTTTTCTTATTCTTTTTTGTTACAGATAATATTGTTGGCTTTTCGAACAAATGTGGCCTCCAATTTACAAGGAAACTTCTTATTTATTAATTTTTTTTTTTTTTTTTTGCTCTTACCCGTCCCCTCTTCCCATTACTCAACGAACGAGTCCTATTGATTTACAACAGATTCAGATAATACATCATTATCGACACAATTTTTACACATGCACACACACACACACACACACATATATATATATAAATTATATATATATGTTTATATATATATTTATATATATACATATATATAAATATGTGTGCATGAAAATACATGTATATATATGTGTATATAGATACACTTATATATATATATATATATATATATATATATATATATATATATGTATATATATATGTATATATATATATATATATATATATATATATATATATATATATATATATATATATATATATATAAGTGTGTGTGTGTGTGGATATATATATTTGCGTTTGTGTGTATAAGAGAGAGAGAGAGAGAGAGAGAGAGAGAGAGAGAGAGAGAGAGAGAGAGAGAGAGAGAGAGAGAGAGAGATTTTAATCTTGTGTAGTATTTACTGTAAATGGCAAACTCTTCGCTTCCTTAATTACATGTGTAATAATATTTGTCTCATATCTATTTACAAATATAACGTATCGAAATAGAATAGCTGTGGATGATATTTCTTTCCCTATCTGAAGAACAATATTATTATTATTATTATTATTATTATTATTATTATTATTATTATTATTATTATTATTATTATTACTTGCTAAGCTACAACCCTAGTAGGAAAAGTGGGGTGCTATAAGCCCAAGGGCTCCAACAAAGAAAATAACTCAGTGAGGAAAGTAGATAAGGAAATAAAAACGAGTTTGAAACACATTTCTTTATAAGATAAGACTTTAATACACTAACATAATTCCCTGTCAGTCAAAAGAGGATAAATCACCGAAGAGCGATCGGTTGGAAGGATTTGGCACAGGTGTGATGTACGTCAATTAATGGGGGGATAACACCCAACTGGAGGTCACGATCTCCTCAGGGTACGGAGGAGATCTCGTTCGAAACTAATCCACTTTTAACGGATGTGTCGCACGTTTTCTGTTACGATTTCGAGCTGGAACGTGGCAGGGGATTTTCATTTGTGTAAATTGATGAACACGTGGCTCGAGACTAATGAAAACAAACTTGGTACCGTCAACAAGGGATGGTGTTAAACCTACCAGTAGTAAAATACAATTATTATTATTATTATTATTATTATTATTATTAATATTATTATTATTAGCCAAGCTACAACCCTAGTTGGAAAAGCAAGATGCTATAAGCCCAAGGGCTCCAATAGGGAAAAATAGCCCAGTGAGGAAAGGAAATAGGGAAATAAATAAATTATGAAAACAAATTAACAATATATCAAAACAGATATGTCATATATAAACTATTAACAACGTCAAAAACACATATGTCATATATAAACTATAAAAAGACTCATGTCAGACTGGTCAAAATAAAAACATTTGCTCCAACTTTGAACTTTTGAAGTTCTACTGATTCAACTACCCGATTAGGAAGATCATTCCACAACTTGGTAATAGCTGGAATAAAACTTCTAGAATACTGTGTAGTATTGAGCCTCATGATGGAGAAGACCTGGCTATTAGAATTAACTGACTGCCTAGTATTACGAACAGGATAGAATTGTCTAGGGAGATCTAAATGTAAAGGATGGTCAGAGTTATGAAAAATCTTATGCAACATGCATAATGAACTAGTTGAACGACGGTGCCAAAGATTAATATCTAGATCAGGAATAAGAAATTTAATAGACCGTAAGTTTCTGTCCAACAAATTAAGATGAGAATCAGCAGCTGAAGACCAGACAAGAGAACAATACTCAAAACAAGGTAGAATGAAAGAATTAAAACATTTCTTCAGAATAGATCGATCACCGAAAATCTTAAAAGACTTTCTCACTAAGCCAATTTTTTTGTGCAGTTGAAGAAAACAGACCTAATGTGTTTCTCAAAAGTAAATTTGCTGTCGAGAATCACACCTAAAATTTTAAATCATACAGAGTTAAAGAAACATTATCAATACTGAGATCCGGATGTTGAGGAACCACCGTCCTTGACCTACTAACAATCATTCTTTGAGTTTTGTTAGGATTCCACTTTATACCCCATAATTTGCATCATGCACTAATTTTAACTAAATCTCTATTAAGGGATTCACCAACCCTAGATCTACATTCAGGGTATGTAATTGATGCAAAGAGAGTAGCATCATCTGCATATGCAACAAGCTTGTTTTCTAGGCCAAACCACATGTTATGTTTATATAGTATGAAAAGTAATTCTTATTGTTCTGTCGAACTCTAGAGAAAATATTCAAAGAAATAAAAGTGTCCAAACTTTAGTAGCATATGAGTCTAAGTGTATAGGGATTGATGATTAGCATTTAAATAACTTAAAAGAATAGATGTTATCTGGGAGAAAACTGGTTTGTGATCTTATTTATCGCAATATCTAGTTACAGGTCTTGTTAATGCCCGTGTTGTCCCTTTTGTAAGGGGAATATTCTCTTATCTTATCTTCTCTTGATATTAATGTAGAAACTAGGAGCAATGATATCATTGAAGCACCGTAACTCAAAATCATTTAAATGTAGAGGGATATAGTATTGGTGGATGAGGTGATAAAAGGAGTATGATAAAAGTATGATAAAGTGTTATAAAAGTATGATAGAGTATGATAGAAGGACTGCAACTTCGCCTAAACATAACAGTGATCGAAGAAACCAGTGATACCCAATATTGGAGTAGTATTGACACGTATCTTCTTTGTTCTTTCCCATGTAATATATCAGGGTTTTTTGTGGGTGTGTTTTCACACACACACACACACACACACTCTCTCTCTCTCTCTCTCTCTCTCTCTCTCTCTCTCTCTCTCTCTCTCTCTCTCTCTCTCTCTCTCTGATATTCCCCTTACCAATTTTCTCGATAGTTTTAATGTTTCAAAACGTAGACTTGCAAATTGTAACAACAAACTCTTCCCATCTTCACCGGCAAAGAACATCATAAAATTGCAGTGATACAAATTTAAATCGGAATACAATTTCAAAATCTGTGTAAAAGTTGTAAGAACTTTTTAGTTTATTAATATCTGGTTTTCTGACGTATTATCTAGGTGTAGTTTGCTACCACCCTTTTTCTCAAAATAATTTACAAATTCGATATGCATATAATCAAACAAAATTAATTTTATATGCAGATAAATTTAATTTCTTTTCACAGTTCATTAAAAAAAATATTTTACTCTTGTTCTCTTTTGTAATATCTTTTTTTGCGATAAGATGAGGAAGTCATCAATATATAGATATATCTATTGTGTACTGATGTTTTATTATTCCGTTTATAAGTGTTGATTGAATTAATTTCTAATTAGATTAAGTGTATTATTACTTTGAATTTTATGGAATGATAAAAAAAGAATATTAAATAACAGTCAATTGCAAAAATTATCTTTACATGTGTGTTTTAAGTTTGCAAACTACTCGCGCGCGGGAACACACACATGTGTGGATGTATGTATGTATGTATGCATGTATGTATATATATATATATATATATATATATATATATATATATATATATATATATATATATATATATATAATTTTCCGGTTACGCTCAGCGGCATTGTTGTACGTATAACTACTCGGTCTTTCCCCGTCCCTTTAGAGAGGGGAAAAGGGAATAGTCATACCCTTATGAGAGTGGTTTGAGTATGATAGGCGAAGAGGCATTTCTATCCAAATATCTAGCCGACATTTTTGACTGGTCGCTCACACTAGCACAAAGTATATATATATATATATATATATATATATATATATATATATATATATATATATATATATATATATATATATATATATATGTGTGTGTGTGTGTATATATATATATATATATATATATATATATATATATATATATATATATGTATATATATATATATATATATATGTGTGTGTGTATATATATATATATATATATATATATATATATATATATATATATATATATATGTGTGTGTGTGTGTGTATATATATATATATATATATATATATATATATATATATATATATATATATGTATATGTATATATATATATATATATATATATATATATATATATATATACACACACATATATATATATGTATATCTATCTATCTTGAGCTTTTATTTCAATACTTCTCCATTCATTATCTCCTACTTCGCGGTTCATAGTCCTCAGCCATGTAGGCCTGAGTCTTCCAACTCTTCTGAACGTTTGGTGAACTAATCTCTCTTGGTGAGTGCGAAGAGATTGCCCAAACCATCTCCATCTACCCCTAATCATGATCTCATCCACATATGGTACTCGAGTAATCTCTTATAGTTTTATATCTAATCTTGTCCTGCCATTTAACTTCCAATATCCTTCTGTGGGCTTTATTCTAAAATCAACTAAATACATTGGAAATTTTCTCATTATCATACCATGACTAACGTCCATAGAGTAACACTAAACTTATATATAGTCAGATTTTTTTATGTAACTTTAGGCAATTTGAATTTCTAATTTTGCTTAACCCAGCCATTGTCTGATTTGCTTTTTTCCAATCTTTCACTAAATTCTAATTCTAAAGACCCTGTATTGGAGATCATAGTTCCTAGATACCTAAATTATTTTACCTCATTAATCCTTTCTCCTTCTAATAATATTTCATTTTCCATTGCATACTCCGTTCTCATCATCTCTGTCTTTCTTCTATTTATCTTCAGCCCAACCTCGTGTGATATTTCATGCATTCTGGTAAGCAAGTATTGCAAATCCTGTGGTGTTCTGCTAACAAGGACAGCATAATCAGCATACTATAGGTTTGCTAAATTCCTATCACGATTCCAGTCCAATCCTTCTCCACCATCTCTGACTGTTCTACGTATTACAAAATCCCTGAGGAGGATAAACAACATAGGTGACAACACATTCCCTTGTAGGACTCTGCTGTTCAGTGTAAATATATATACATTATATTGGTTCCGGGAGCCTAGTGATTAGGGACTATTAATAGCCACTGATCGTGAGCTGGAAGTTAGAATCCTTCTCGCACTTCGGAAAAGTTTCCAGAAGTGTTCAAAAACTTCCTGTCCCTCTGCGATAGCGATTGGAACTTTAATGGAGCGTGTGCAGTAGTTTTACCTGGTGAGACATCAACAGCCATTTCTGGAGCCCTCCCTCATCCTAGCATAGGTGGAAACGGGCTGAGCATATGCATATATGGTTGGTGTCTACGGTTTGTCGTTCATAAGTAACCTTTTTATTATTTTTCTTATCCTTGTTTTTTTCAGCTCAGTTGGGTACTAACAATATGCAACAGCACTGAAAAGGAAATCAAAATCATATAATTCCATAATACTTTTGTATATATTTTTATATGTGAATGTATGTGTGTATATTTAAAAGCTTAAGAGTCACCTCTCAAGCGAAAAGTCAAATATTGCGAAAAGTGCAACATAGCGAAACGTTAGATATAGCGAAAAGTAAAAAATAGTGAAAACAAAACATGTCATGAACCGCAATGTCACTTAGGCATCAACTCATTCATTTAGGAATTATTTCGCATAATTGTATGTTAATTAGCTTGGAAATCGTTGCATTTCTTTTAAAATGAACACAACGTTGTAAAGTAGAAATATCACATAAAAGTAGGTTTTTTATTATCATCTTGATAATCTGAAGTTACAGCAAATCAAAGATAGAACCGATGCATCTTCATGATCAAGATGGATGAGATGGAGTCTGTACCATTATTTCTAATGTCGAAAATATTGATTACTCATAACATCTTGTTGTGATTGGAACTAAGATATAATGGTTAGGGAGAGTTATTTTGTGTGTATTTAAGTGGGGGAATGAAAAAAAAATAATATTTTTTATAATAAACAACGGGATTTTTAGAACATTTATGTATCTTTAAAAAATTCATTTAGAAATACCCCATTTCGTTGACATAAGATGATTTGAGACGCCTTATGAATACAAATTAAGGTCATGAAACTTTATAATGTTTTGATAATGAAGTTTGAAATATTTGCTGTGTTAGTTTTATGAACGCGAAATTCATTATATATTTTTCTTTAGTCTGTCAGACAATCTGTTAAGATTAGCGAACCACTAATCTCGTAAAAAGATACGGTTAATTTGTTAGTTTTAATGTAAACATTTTATATAATTATAATAATTTCCTTGATGATACACTTATAGTATTATATGATTTTATGGTAATGTTTGTCATTTAAACATTTCTACTTCGTAGTTTTTAACATTTTAACATTTTAATCAGAGGTGCCATAAATCTTTATTTAATGATTTTTACGATACACATATTACGTTTATTTAAAGATTATTACTAATTTGTAACTTAGCTGTTGTTGTTTCTAGTATTTATATTGTTATTAATTCTTTATAATTTTATTATCTTTGGATCTATAGAGATTATGTTTGATGGTATGTTGATAATTATCATGTGAAAAACATGGAAGTTGAAAATCCAAAGTAATTAGAGTTGAATAGTTAATAATTTTATGTAATCAGTGTATGTCAAACTTCGTGTTCCTCATTAGAAATTGATTTAAAGCTTCTTGAAAAGAATTTAAGTTTATGGATGATGAAAATTCTGTCAATACATGCCATAGGAAAGGAGAAAAGGTTTAGGTTACATAGAAACCTTTTAGAATTCGACTTTTGTATAATGATATGTTACAAAAGAATAATCCGAAGAAATAAAAAAAAGTAGAATAATCATAATGATTTAGCACATCTCACTTATAGTTTCATATAAGAAATACCCCATACTTTTTATCTAGACTTTTCACCAAAGGGGCAAATATTGAAACTATAAATCCAAAGTAGGCGAGGATCTGAAATGTTTTCACAAACAGACGCAGAATTGGAGATCTTTTTCTTATCAAAGGCAAATTCCACAAATGCTTAGCAGTAATAATAATTAGGTTTAATTTGTCCCCCTACTTCATGTGGTATATAGGAAGAACATATATAACTTCAAAACAAGATGTTTTACTATAATCTCTTTTATAGAATAAAGAGCAAGTGTCTTGCTATATATATATATATATATATATATATATATATATATATATATATATATATATATATATATATATATATATATGTATATATATATATATTATTTCTTTTCGGTCGTGCACAGCTCTCCCGTCCCTCGTGTAGTGGGTAGAGAGAGTAGCCATACCCCTATCATATGGGATTGCATGTGCGTGTGTAAATGTCCATCTAAATATTAAGCCGTAATTTTTGACCGCTCTCGTTCACTACTGATAATATAAACAGCGATGATAATGATAATACGAAGCGTAAATGTAGACGTCGTATGGCTTGTTTAGTGGGTTTTATATGGGTAATAGATTATAGTCATCACTCAGAAACGCTAAGAAATTTTGAATATCTTAATTATCTTAAATTATTTCGTTCTTTTTCTATTATGTTTTCTCCACTTACTGGACAAAAGCTCTTTAGAATCTGAAGCAGCAAGAAAGGCTATGTAAATGGGGTCCTCTGCTAATTGACGCTAACAAATGCGCTAATTGGAATCCCTCTATTCGTTATTGTTTGTTTTACTGGCTTAGTTGCTCAGTCCAACTCGTAGGACGTTTTAAAAGATTTGATGCTTGAAGTTATGGTTTCTTTCATAATTTCAATCCTCATTTTTATACTATAAGGGATATCTTTGTGATGTTCTCTTTCTCAAAAATATAAAGAGACGGTCTTTGGTAGACATTGATGGACATTTGCCGTAAAAAATATTATAACTAAATTATTACATTAGGAGGTGTTTATTGTAAAATTAGACAGTAAGGCATTTAACATAAATAAATAATGTAACTGATAAATTAGGAATTGTTTACTGTAAAATAAGTTTTTTGTCGTGTTAATTTACATATAACATTTTTATTCCCGATTTTCATATTTTCTCGTTAAAAATTAAGTTTCTAAAAATAAGAGGACTTACTAACTATTACATTAATATACCTCCCTTGATCAATATATTTCCACCAGTGATATTGATCGCAATATTCTCGCACGACAATTAAACAAGAATTACTTTTTCCTTCTTTGTAGTGTTATTAGGAAGTGTGCCCAAACTATGCCCCGATAAGGGATGAGTTCGATTAACATCACATAAATGGGGATTTCCAATTGGTCCTTTTGTGTCTCAGTGTCATAGATACAGTCATCAGATGTGGGAATTGGCGTGGATGTGGTGCTCTTGAAATAACCAGAATTTCGTCTTTCGTTAATATTCAGTTGGGGGGAATCCTTTTATCTCTTGGTAGATGGAAGAATAAAGTCCAGTTTCGTTGAACGTTGGGCTGATAGATGTTTCCAGATTTCATTATCTTTAGATGGTAGAATTGCGGATTCCATGAACTATTTGTGTACTCTGTATCAGCTTGTGGTCGTGGCCGTCCATTGTCTTGGAAGATAAACGCTCAGGTTATGGCTAACCTAAAAACGCTTCCTTATTGTTGTTGTGGTGCGTCTAACGTCTAATTGTTGAAAGATATAATATTATTATTATTATTATTATTATTATTATTAATAGTAGTAGTAGTAGTAGTAGTAGTAGTAGTAGTAGTAGTAGTAGTAGTAGTAGCAGTAGCAGTAGTAGTAATAGTAGTAGTAGTAGTAGTTTTAGTAGTAGTAGTAGTATTTTTATTATTATTATTATTATTGTTATTATTATTATTATTATTATTATTATTAGTAGTAGTAGTAGTAGTAGTAGTAGCAGTAGTAATAGTAGTAGTAGTAGTAACAGCAGCAGCAGCAACAACATTACTACTACTACTCATCCCCAGATTGCAGTGACACTGGATTCAAAAGGATATTCTTCTTTTTGGGAATGTGTTTTCAGTACACCTCATGCGATACACTGTAGACATTATTTAAGGGACTTTGTTACCTTCTACTATGCCTTCGTTCCCACTTGTTTTCCCCGGAGTTGCACATTAGCATGGAATGGTCTCCAAGGCCCCAGCACCGGGCCTTTTGACCCCAAATTCATAAATTTCATGTAATCTGATAGGAATATTCAACAATATGGAGTAGTTGTCCTTATACCTTGGTTACCCTTACATAGCATTTTCATCTGTTCCGGTGTCTGTTATGGTTCTGTAATATAGAATATGTATTTCCCCTATGAGTATCTTTTTCGTGGGGGTGGGGGTTTGGGGAGGGCTATATAATGGCAGCCCGTAGGGAGTCTGCAATACCCATTATTAGAGAGAATTTATCTCATGCAGTCTAACTCTACGTGCGTGACGTCCAAGAATTGCAGTTCATAGCAGATCTTTTGGCACAGGCATTGGCGAGAGAGTTTGTTCCTACGGGCAATACAAACCATCGTCCTTTAAGTAGTGAATATGTCCCTACAAAAATGACTCAGGTTATATAGCTAGGAAAAGTATACATCACTTAAAACTTGGTGATAAGTTCGTACGTTAAATACAAATTATCGTCCGTTAACTAAAGGAATTTTGTTTGTATAGTTAGGGAAAATACAGATTACTATGCAATTTGTGATGTTTCTAGAAATTGAGGCACGTGGCGTCCTCAGAGGAGGCCAGAGCCACAACCTCTGGCTTCCAAAAAGGTCTTAACCTGTGAGACAAAAAGGAACTTAAAAGGTCTTGTTTTGTGTATAGCAGAGGAATCTCCCGGCGAGTATCTTCGACGATTGCATATTAAAATTTCATTTACGGATATAACAGTAAATGAGACAATTTAGGGAACCCTAAGCTCAATTTGCCATTAGGATGCGTGACTTTAGCCATCTCAAATAACACCCTGGCCGAAAATCGAAAGAAGTCCCCTTCATGTTTTAAATGGTATACATTTTTTCGGAAAATAAATGATGTTGCTATTGGTTCCTCTCTATTCGACCTATTCGACCATGTGTTTTTTTTTTTTTTCTGAACTTAAGAGGACCTTCAACACCCACCCTAAGCTTGGGACATATGCTCAATAATATCCTAAGCATGAATCTCTCTCTCTCTCTCTCTCTCTCTCTCTCTCTCTCTCATACACGGTAATACATAGATATTTAAATTTAAATTTAAATTTACCATTAATTGACATTTGAATTTAATGGCATCATAGCTGTATGTCAATTTGCTACAAACAGTTATTTTTTTAACAATAACATACCCAAGCTGTTTAAAATCTCCGTAACATACCATTGGGCCTAAACACGAAGTCTGGACCCATAGGGTCATAACGTACCATCACAACTAAGGTGGACTAACAATGCATATAACTACTCAGGGGCCAGTTGTGACTCCGGGAGACTAAGCTGGGTTGGACGACGGGAAATCCCAGTCATAGGTTGGACCAAGGTACTTGTTGCCTGCATATACAGTAGTTATACAGAGTCAAGTGGTTCCATCTATCTTATAAAGTTACAGCCATGAAAAGAAATTTATAGATATGCATGATATCAAAATAATCTTATATCTCGGTGATTAGATAAGAATTACCTCTGCGGCATACAATAGAGATTTCTAGGGAGAACACATATAATTCTATTTAGTTATTCATCATTTACACGGAATGTTGAAATATATGAAAGCGTCATCTGGTTTGTCACTATTGAATTTTAATTACAGGATATTATTGTGAAAAATATACATGCGTGTACTTTCCTCTATTATTCATCAAGTTTTAAGTAATGCTTAATGATTAAACACGGATATTTAAATACTTCACTTTGATCAGACCTTTAATAGGCTCAAAAAGGTATAGCGGTACTCAAGCCCATTATTATAAGATGATAATGATATTGTAATGCTATTTTGTTATCAATATCAAGTTTAGATAACTAATAATATTTTTTTTTTTTTTTTAGAATTAAAAGTGTTGTAACTTTTGGATCTTTTATATTTTAAAGCGTTGATTCTGATTGCAAATGGACTGTGGGTACATTATAATCCACTTTTACGTATCATGCCGGTGAAAATAAGTTTTCAAGTGAGCGATAAAATTGGAATTCAATCTAAAACTTTGACTTAATTGTTTTCATAATTAGGAAAACTGAAGGATTTTTTCTCGTTGATTATTTCGAGTTGGTGATTTTTTTTTCTTCTGCATTTGATTCTGATCCATGAGCTTTTTATGGTGAAAGTTACCTAGATCTAGAAAATTACCAAGTCTCTCTCTCTCTCTCTCTCTCTCTCTCTCTCTCTCTCTCTTGCGGAGTTACCATTTGCACTCTCGGAAATACGTTGGCAAATTTTCATGCTCATCTATTCACACTTATAATGTATGGTTAGTGTTTTTAATACATAAGTATGTATGTGTATATATATATATATATATATATATATATATATATATATATATATATATATATATATATATATATATACTATATATATATAAGATCAGCGCTAATGCTTCCTCCCCACCCAAGCTAGGACCAAGGAGGGCCAGGCAATGACTGCTGATGATTCAGCAGATAGACCTATAGGCTCCTCCAAACCTCCCATCCTTAACTCACAGGGATGGTGAGGTTGCAGCGACCTAAGAAACGAACAAGTTTAAGCGGGACTCGAACCCCAGTCTGGCATTCACCAGTCAGGAACGTTGGAATGGTTAGTCTGTGAATATTTGCACGGTAATGGTAAGGACTTATTCTCATCCCAAAGATTAAACACAATTCCTTCTATGATTATGATAGATATGGCGGATGTTCCTGTCATCAAATTTGGAAAGTTTTAATACTGTAATCATCCAGGAGACTTCCCTAGTGTACCATTGGGAAATGATGTCTTCTCCTCATTGCATATGATTATGAAGAGGAAGAAGAATGAGATCATTAATTATAGTAGCTGTGTCAGTTATTGTTAACATTGAATATTCAAAACCCAGGTAAAAGTTGAAAGGTGCTTCGCTATAATTCATTTTTATTGAGCATTTGATAAAAATTTTATTTGTGAGTATCGGAAAGAGCATTTTATTTTGAGATATTTATTTCAACGATAAAATATTAAATCATAATTAACTTGTAAATCCTGTGAGAAAACACTAAGAAATTACATGTTTAAAATCAATTATGATAAATATATCTTGCGTCGTCTTCCTCTTAAATTCATCGTTGTATTTTTATCACTTAAATTCTTCTAATATGAAATATATGAAAAAAAAAATATTTTTATTTATATATATACATTATATATATATATATATATATATATATATATATATATATATATATATATATATATATATATATATTTATATACAAAGTTTTCATATCAGCATGCGCATATGGCTAAATCTATGAAGATCATGAAATACTTTCAGATGGAAGAAAATTTATTTTTAAGAAGAGACATCCAATTATCAAACGGAAGCCATTAAACAGTTTTATTCTGTGAAATAATTTTAGAGATTCTTTGAAGATTAATTGTTTTTAATTCATTTACATAAAAATTCCAATTGCAATTTAACGAGCCACCGCTGGAGACATTATTCTTGCTCAAGATCGTAATTAGTTTTGTCCAGTCAAACAAAAAATAAAATTATAAGACCTGGAATAGATTTAAGATTAGAACTGTCAGCATTTATAAATAGACAATATGGTTATTCTTTAACGATGCATGATTACGAATTATAAGCTAATTTGGGAATAATGTGAACTAACTCAAGTACAATATCTGGATGAGATCATGGTGAAGGGTAGATTGAGATGGTTTGGGCATGCCCTTTCGCACTCCGCAAGAGAGATTAGTTCACCAAACGTTTAATTGGGCTCCACAAGGCACAAAAAGAGTTGGAAGACCTAGCCCTACATGGTTGATGACTGTGAAGCGTGAAGTAGGAGATGATGAATGGAGAAGTTTTGTTTTAAAAGCTCAAGATAGAGAGATGACTGTCGAAATCTATCGGAGGCCCTTTGTGTCAATAGCCGTAGGAGGGAATGATGATGATGATGAAATAGAGTTATAGTAATCATTAGAATCTTAAAATATAAATTGCCATTCTTTTATCATTAAAAAAAATGAATAATAAAGGAAAGGATTCAATGCGAAATATTTGTTTTTGAGGCTTGTGCAAATTAACAGGGAGTTTTCTTCATTTTACTTGCAACTCTCAATATTGAATGTGAATTGTCAGTATTTTAATAACCTTTCAATATTTCAGCTCCATGAATAAATATGTAAACTGTATCAATTAACCGCAATTGTGCGCTTAATTGTATTAACAATGTTAATAGACAGTTGCTCTTCATCGGGAATATCCTTTAAAACGATAATAACATTACATAATTGAACTGTGGTTATTGGAAGTCATATATTACTCATTCATTGTGTTTTTACCGCTACCCCCCCCCCCCCTCTCTCTCTCTCTCTCTCTCTCTCTCTCTCTCTCTCTCTCTCTCTCTCTCTCTCTCTCTCTCTCATATATATATATATATATATATATATATATATATATATATATATATATATATATATATATATATATATATATATATATATATACTGTATATAATATATATATATATATATATATATATATATATATATATATATATATATAAATAAAATATCCTTTTTGAGTGGGATACCTTAACGTGGTGAAAGAATTTGTGTATCGTCATGATCAACAAAGCTAAAGCTGTACTAGTCAGGGCCACCCATATTAGATTGGTTTGCAGTGTGCTATCAGACGAAAAACTCCTACCATCACCAATCCGCAATTGGCTAGCGTTGTGATGAAAACTGACCAAACCTCACATATGCATTTGTTGTTGTTGTTATTAACATACACACATATACATACATATGTGCATACACACATATTTAGTAGAGTACATTATCGTTTTAATTCCAAGATACGTTTCCATCTGAAAACGAGTAATTCAAAATTAATTTTTGAAAAGAAACAATAGCTATAGGAGTGATGTTTTTCCACGAACGAGAGTTGTTGTGGCCTGTTGGTAACGTCTTTACCCGGTGATTGGTAGACTGGGGTTCGAGTACCGCTTAAACTCGTTAGTTCCTTCGGTCGCTGCAACCTCACCGTCCTTGTGAGCTAGGAATGGGGGTTTTGGGGGAGTGGAAATTGATCTATATGCTGAGTCATAAGCAGCCATTGCCTGGCCCTCCCTGGCTCTAACTTGGGTGGGGAGGGGGCCTAGGCACTGATCATATGTATATCGCCCTGCTTGCTAGGGCAATGTCACTGTCCCTTGCCCCTGCCATGCATAGGCGGCCTTTAAAAAATGATAGCAACTTAATATTTTCAATACATTTTCAATATAAGATAAGGAATATCAAAAGATAAAATACATTTGGACGAAGGTTATACAATATACAGTTGCTGTATGTTTTACAACAAAAAGAGAGAGAGAGAGAGAGAGAGAGAGAGAGAGAGAGAGAGAGAGAGAGAGAGAGAGAGAGAGAGAGAGAGAGAGAGAGAGAGAGATCAATATTTCCCGAGTTTAATATTTTATTTAAGGAAAGAACTAATGAAAAAAAACCACTTAATTAGGCTTTGCATTTTTAAATCTATTTATTATATTCATGACGCTTAGATTGACTTAACTCCAAAGATACCTACAACCTATTCAAGTATGAAAGTGGGTGTAGAATTATATGAATTAGTTTTGTTAAAGGTGTTCAGTATCTTCTTCTGAATCTTTGCGAATGGCAGGTAAAGTGTTTGGTAGAGGATCCTAAACTATATGTAGTTCCCTTGGTTAATATGGAATTAATGGTCTATTGCTGTGCTTATCGCTTCTTTTCGTGCAGTATAAGCAATTTGAGGACTTCAACAACTCTACGGTATGTGCGCTCCATGTTCTGGTCCCCATGATATATGGTGCCCATGCAACTATGTATTAAGGTTATAAGACATCTGGATTAAATCCTCTCCAATCGTTGATAGAGTTTCTACCTTCTGGTGACGTAATAGATCTAATGGGTCAAAGTCCTTTGCTTTCACCTATCCAGAGAGGACTTCCAAACGAATTTTCACCTAGTTTGTCACAATGTGCTAGCTGTAATCACTCAATCTTCACCTTTGAGGATGTTTTCGAATATAAAACCTCAATTGATTATGCAAAATGAGGGCAAAATTTCTATCACATCTCGTTCAAGTGATAATGTGTTTCTCTTTCCTAGACACACTTTGAATCTTATGGTATCCTTGATGCTGATATTTTTTCAATAACCGTTTAGGACATTCGAGAGTTCAGGGTCCCTGGCGCCTTTCTGAATGTCTGTCCTGTTAAAGTTGCAACTTTTTTTTTCTGAAATCTTCCCAACTGCTCCTCATCTAATAGGACTTCAATATTTGGATCATCCAGTAATACATTGTATAATAAATGCTTTTATTTTGTGATTAAAGTTCTTAATAATATTACAATTATTATTAAAAACTTACGATATCAACTCGTCAGAATTATTTCCTAAGGAAATATTCATCGAACTCCAAGGGGTTAAGTTAATTTTTTGTAAAAGTTAAAATTTTTACATCCAATCATATTTATACCAACTGACTAATTACGAAATATACATAATTTACAGGACTTATAATTGGTGGCCAGGAATGTTGTGAGATACTGCATATTCAGTTGACAGGATGACATTGTAAGTTTTTTTTTTTTTATGGTCTTCGTCTTTGTATCATTCTCGACAAATACAATTTCTATGATTACCATACAAATTAGTTGCTTATACCTGCGTCGTATTTTTATGAACGGTAATTGTATTAACAATTCTAAAATATAAATTTTCTGCATATTGCCAATTAAATTTACGTAAGCATTAGTGCCAATAACCTTTGGAAATTCTATGACTGAAATACGTTTGATTATAATGAAACATCCAATGAGATGTCGTAAATTTATCGCAAACACCTTGAAATAGATTAAACTAGAAAAACACTCTGAGACTGCAGACCTCCCCTACGGCAGAATATATCTTGAAACCAGCTTGCCTTTCCCAGAATCAATTTTGACCGTAGGCGTATTTGAATTCTGTATGACAATCAATTGTGAACTTGGGGATAATAAGGTAAGGGTTAATTAGGTCAACCTTGTGTTCGGCTTTGACCTTGACCTTTGACCTAGGACTTTCAAAATTGAATCACTTCCACATCTCAACATAACAATTAATCCCTGAAAGTTTCACTACTCTAGGAGTAAAATTGGGGCCAGGAAGTTGTTCACAATCAAACAAACAGGCAAACAGACAAACAGTAGGTAAAACATAACCTCCTTTCAACTTCGTTTGGAGAAGTAGTGACTACAATTTACGTTCGAGGTTGCAGAAGAAACAACGTTGTTGCACTGCTGTAATTTACATTTTAAACGAACCGTCAGAACGAGCATTGGTTTCATTAAGCCTCGGAAGCTGATGAATCTCCCAGATAAGAAGCTTTGCCCCAAGAGGCCTTCCTCTTACTTAATTAGCTTGATTCCAGTCTTAAAGTTCTGCTAGATGAAAAACTTCGAAAGAACAAATAAAATGTTGTTAAGTTTAGAAATATCTCTGAGATTTAAGAATCCCCTCCGTCACCTTCTTCTTTTTCTTTGACCAAAAGCTGGTGATCCTCCTTGAACAACATCCTATCCCAAGCCACCTACAAATAAGAGTTGCAGATTATCCCATAACCTAAATCACCTATAAACCCCCAAAACCAACCAACACCTACGGGTTGTAAGTGGGCAAGAGCCCGTGCCTGATCTACAACAACAACAACAACAACAACAGCAAGAATCTCTCTCTCTCTCTCTCTCTCTCTCTCTCTCTCATTTTGAGGATGCGGATTATATGAAAATAGCATCGATTCGCTCATAACTTCTTGGGGAGATGACTTTTCCATTTCTGTTTGTTTAATTAGCCTCCCCAGTTTTCATATTTAAACTGGGTAAACTGGAAAACACATTTTCTTGAAATATGACACATAGGTTTTTCAGTCTGATATACACGAACTCTTTGATAAGATCCAAAACACAGTTCAGAATTAGACATGAATTGGAGTGAAATATTTTCAAGACGTAATAGAAGAGACCGGGAGGAAGGAAGCTATAAACCTTTTTTTTTTTTTTTTTTTTTTTTTTTTTTTTTTTTTTTTTTTTTTTTTTTTTTTTCTGGAAAGGACAGGGAAGGGATGGGGTTAACTTAAGATCAGCTGTGGGTTGTCGTCCTTGCTCTAGAGATTTTTATGTTCGTTCTTTCTTGTTCTTCGTATGTTTTCATCTGTCTGTTCAGTTTTGTTTTATAGAAATAAGCCATTAGCTCCGTTATTAGCTTTCCTTTATTTATTGTTAATAATTACTAAGACATAATCTTGGCGTTTCTTCGTTTATTGTACTGGTCGTTAAAAATGTTGTAATTAGTTTAAACGTTTGCAAACAAAATTTAGCTTACTCATTTGTGTTTAAAATTTTTAATTTGCACAATGATAATTTCATCAACATTCTGCAGTAGTAAAATAAATATATCTAAATCTATATTACTAGAAAACATTTTGGTTTGCATTACGAGTGTTTATGCATAGTTTATATATGAAAGATCTATTTCAATATTGTTACTGTTCGTAAAATATTTTATTTTAGTTGTTCATTACTTCTTTTGAAGTTTATTTATTTCTTTATATTCTTTCCTCACTGGGCTATTTTCCCTGTTAGAGCCCTTCGGTTTATAGCATTCTTCTTTTCCAACTAGGGTTGTAGTTTACCTAGGAATAATAATAATAATAATAATAATAATAATAATAATAATAATAATAATAATAATAATAATGACATGTAATTTTCTCAACCAAACAATACCTGCATCATTTCTATAATATAGGTTATTTAGGCTTCTTTTAATATATAGATTCCTTAGAATTCTTTGTTATACTTTATATAACTAACCTATGTATAATTAGTATTTAATTCTAATTACTTTTTACAAAAGAATATATTCTCAGAATTACATTTAAAAAATAATTCGAGGAAACGATGATATTTTCTCATTAGCAATAAATTTTCCAAAGAGGATAATCTCTTCTCAAATTAAAATGTTTATTTTTTTTTTAGCAATATATGTCTTTCCTGCCATCAAATAAGGATTCGTATATCATAATTTTCTAGGTCAGCTTTATCGGGATATCCTGTAATTATCTAGGTATCGATTAGAAGAAGAGATTTTATACTAATTTCTATGTGATAAAGTACAAAATTTTATCCGGTAACGAGCTAAACGTCCTATGGTTTAGAATTAATCATTTTGGACTTGTTTTATATATATATATATATATATATATATATATATATATATATATATATATATATATATATATATACTGTATATATACATATATATGGTTTAAAAAAGTATGTATACTGCTACTAATGCTAATACTATTATCAGTAATTTTATTATTATAATCGTCCTTGTTATTGTTAGTAATAATAATAATAATAATAATAATAATAATAATAATAATAATAATAATAATAATAATAATAATAATAATAATAATAATAATAATAATAATAATAAGGATGATGAGGATGAAATGGATAATAAAAGTCTTGGGAATCAGAACTACCGTCCACTAAAACGAAAGACGACAAGTTATATTACCTGCTTATGATGTAATAAACAGACTATTGTATTACACACATTGCAGCAAACTGGAATTATACTTGAAACAAGTGTGTAACAAATACTTAAAGATAAGAGGAGTTAAATAATGCCCTTTTTTACCTATTCATTCCTTGATTGATGTTATATTGTCTAGGGTTTGAATTAGAGAACATTTCAACACAATACTGAACCTGGTCATAGTGCCGTCATTGCTCCTTAAGTTGTCCTCTGTAGGTATTGCTTAAAAGTCTTTATTATTACTATTATTACTTGCTAAGCTACAACTCTAGTAGCAAAAACAGGATACTATAAGCCCAAGTGACCAAACAGGTAAAATAGCTCAGTGAGGAAATATACTACAATAGAAGTTCAAGTGCAATAACATTAAATTAAATCTTTCACATGTAAACTATAAAAACTTAAAAAAAGGAAGAGAAATAAGATAGAAAAGTGTACCCGTGTGTAACCTCAAACAAGAGAACTTAACCCTAAGACAAGGGAAGACCATTGTACAGAAGCTATGGCACTACTCAAGACTAGAGCTCACTGGTTTGATTTTCGGAGTGTGCTTCTCTTAGAAGAGTTGCTCACCATAGCGTAAGAGTCTCTTCTACCCTTACGTAAAGGAAAGTAGCCACTGAACAACTACAGTGCAGTAGTTAACCCCTTGAGCGAAGAAGAATTGTTAGGGCATTTCAGTGTTGTCAAGTGTATTAGAACAGAGGAGAATGTGGAAAGACTGTTCCAGACTAATCGGTGTATGTGTAGGCAAAGGAAAATGAGCCATATCCACAGAGAGGGTTCCAATGTAATACTGCCTGGCCAGTCAAAGGACCCATTAACTCTATCAGTAGTATCAGAACGGGTGGCTGGTGCTCTGGCCAACCTACTACAGCGTTCCTTACCTTTTAGCCTTCTATGATACATCCGTTCCCGCTTCATATCTTCCATTATATGCTGTTCAACCTCTCATAACTTTTAATTTATAGTGCAAGTTATGAATATGCTCCCAGGCCCCAGTGCCTGCACGTATTACCCAAATTCTTAAATCCAATATACTTTGTTCTCTATTAAGGGATCTTCGGTTCTTATCAAAGGAGAGATTGCGGTAAAACTGACACCTTCCGTTCCTCGTTCCGGTAATTTTAGTCTGTGTTGACCAAAGTAGGGCAATGTACAGTTAGGTACAGGAATTCCTGACATACCTTGCTCTTAGGAAGTGCACCCTGTCACACCCTTACTGCAATGCGAGTAACCAAACTTTTAGTATAGGAAGAGATTACAGAGGTAGCGGGCGGGGCTACACACAAGGACTCGCCGCGTTTTAAGGGTGCACTTCCACAATGAGAGATGTACCAGAATTTCTGTGTCCAACTGTACCTGATAGACAATTGTCAAAGCGGAAATGTTTTCTAGTAATTTCATCCCAAAATAGTATCTTTCATCGGAAGAGACTATATGCACTGTAATGAATGTATATGTACATGCCTACGAGTGAGTAATATACTGCCAACGACAGAAAGATGTCTGAAATAAAATGTCACAATATTGATTACTTTCTGCAGTTCGTCGAAAATCTGAAGTATGAAATGAAAATAGTTTTTTTCCCATTGCTTTTAGTTGAATTTCTCTGTCAGACACCTGCGTCTGTCATGAATAGGACTCAATTTAAAATATTTCTAGATGTTGCCGACATTCGCTGTAGTAGTAAAAAAAAATGTTACTTTGACGAAGGCTTTTTCGTACATGACAAACAAATCCAGGTATCGAGTTGTAAAAAGTTCTGAATGTGAGGCATGTACTGCCATTTTCATTTACAGTAATCGTTGATCAATATAGTGGGAAGTAAAATTCCGAAAGAACATCCAAGATTTTGTTTGTTTACTTAGCAGGATGAGATGAATTGGTCACTGTCGGATAAATTCGTAAAGCACTAAGACCAAAGCCATTCAAATGAACAACCTAATCGCAATCAAGGGATTTCTGTACAGTATTGATGGATTGAAGAGTATCACATGTCCCAAGGTCTTTGCGAAAACCAAGCAATAAACTGAGGAACAGATGATTAGCCTATATTCAGCAAAACTGTTTAGACGTTTTTAAAAAAATTCAAAAGATTTTTTGAAATTTCCTTTTGCTAAAAAAGAATTATTATCTGAATCACAATAGAAATAAATGCATACATTTACAGTAGGCCATGATTTGTGTTTGTAGTGATATTAAGCAGTATTGTGAAATGCGTAGAAAATGAAAACGATTGTAAATAACTTAAAAAATAATTGCCAAGAGAAGGGATCAAAGGATTTTACTTTATGATAAAAAAACGATATGTAAATTATACCAGTTGCATTAGTGACATGTGCAAGCTGATATTCATAGATATTACAATCTTATAATTATTATTATTATTATTATTATTATTATTATTATTATTATTATTATTATTATTATTCGCTAAGCTACAACCCTAGTTGGAAAAGCAGGATGTCTAAAGGGACAAAAAGAGACCCAAGATATGAATGGCACCAGAGTTACGATAAAAAATCATATCAAATTCAATTCCATGATATTTAAACATCCTAAATGATTAGAGATAATCCTTTTTAAAAAGGAAGATGCTTCCTTGCAGGAAAGATTTCTCTTGCGTGAGATTCGTCGACATCCTGCACGTTATAAAATTGGCCCAGAAGTTGGCGGTTCTCTTAGGTATGTAAATTAGCATTTTATTAAAAAGACGATCTGGGAAAAACAATGAAGAAGATAGTTTTCCGTTTTAAGTCCTTCATATCTAGGATCGTGAACATGGAGGGTAATATTTTAATTATACTAGTTATACTGCTAATACGTATACTTTTACTATTTCTATTACTACTTTTACCTTAACACTGCTGCTACTTGGAACAATAATGAAAAAATACAAGTAGCAAATCTACTTAGAAATAGAAGGAAGAATATCAATGAGGGGAGCCAAGGAATATGAAATATAAAAGAATCACTGAAAAGATGAAATATGATTTCTTTTTATTATTATTATTATTATTATTTTTTTTTTTTTTTTTTAATTTGATACGAAGCTACGCTTCTGAGTTTGGTTTTGACTGGTTAAGAGATTGAAAAGTCATGTTTTGAAAATAGTCTTCTACTTACATAACAATTTTGAATAGTGCATAACATGTAAAACTCTCATTCCATACAGTAACAATGACAAATGTTGCGATGCAAAAACATCTTTGCTATCAATGCATTGCTGAACATTTTGCTCAATTGCCAGGCAAGAAAACGATTAAATAAAGTAGTCTAGAATTTCAGTATGGAATTGAAATAATTCTAAATCTTATCATTTACATAAATGTGGAAACTATGGTTGAAAAAAAAAATCATACTGCAAGTAAGATGTTTTTAGATAAATTTTCACATCTAAATTAGCTTCATAATCGTTAATCATATTAAAAAAATATGACCAAATAAACGCAATTTTGAGATAACTAAAGGACAAAGGATATTAGATTTTAAAATTTTTCAACTCCTATAAATATTAAAAGATTAGATACGGGACTAAAATGCATATAGTCGTAAATGTATATGCCGTTAGAAATAGCTATGCTTTTGACATGTATATAAAGCTCATGAACAGACTTATTAAAACCTTTTTGTTAGATGATCTCCGTCGATGGTATTGTGAGTAGGAATGTTCTGCAAGAGTGGTTTGATGGTACACAGGCTTAATGCCATTTACAGATGGACACAAGAATTCGTAGCACACCTTGCACTTGAGGAATTGCACCCGGCCACACCCTCACTGTGCAGCGAGTTCCTGTTTTTGGCCCTGCCCACCACTTCTGCCACTCCTCTTACACTATCTGTTTGGTTACTCGTCGCTAAGTAAGGGTGTTATTGGGTGCACTTCTTCATAGAGAGGTGAGCCAGGAATTATTGTGTCCATCTGTACATAGAAATGAATGTATTGAGTCTAATTAAATGTATGACCGGATTACAGTCATTAGGATTACACGATACTGAATATGTCGACCCTAGGTAGACATGAGAAGTGGTTTAATACTGCCTTTATAGTGACCATAGAGAGGTCTGGTGGGAAATAAACCTGTAATTTGAAAATTGTTTTAACTTCAAGTAGCGATAGTTAATAATCCTAGAGAATATATAACACATTTTTAATATTTTGATTATGATAACATTAATTATTATTATTATTATTATTATTATTATTATTATTATTATTATTATTATTATTATTATTATTGTTGTTGTTGTTGTTGTTGTTGCTGTTGTTGTTGTGACAGATGATGTTGCGAGGGAAAATACATTTACTCTAACTCAACAGCAAACTTTGATATGCAGAGATTATATCTGCTGTAACATCTATCAATTACAAATTGCGTAATAATCATAACCGGTGTTAAAGATAAAATAGCTGAAAAGAGGATTAGATTCATACATAATCGTTTTGAACAATCTAGATTACACGTAAATAATTATGATACAATGGGAATTGAAAATGTCCATTTTATATACGTTATAATTTATGGTTGTGTTAGTGTTTGTTTTAATCAATAGATTTATTTCTAATGGTGATAGTAATTTAGTTTTTATGTTGCATATGACTTAGTTTGCTTTTATTTTCCAGCCCATTGACTTGTAGTTGCACATTGACTTACAGTTACACAGTGACTTGTAGTTACACATTGACTCGTAGTTACACATTGGCTTGTAGTTACACATTGACTTGTAGTTACACATTGACTTGTAGTTATACATTGACTTACAGTTACACGTTGACTTGTAGTTATGCATTGGCTTGTAGTCACACATTGGCTTGTAGTTACACAGTGACTTGTATTTACACAGTGACTTGTAGTTAAACATTGGCTTGTAGTTACACAGTGACTTGTAGTTACACATTGACTTGTAGTTACACAGTGACTTGTAGATACCAGTCATGTGCCTCCCCAGAAAGACATTGTCCTTCCTCGTGCTTTTATTATCCATTCCTTTGCATTTTTCTTTTTTACTCCCATATGTATTCCATTTTATTCTGAATGGACTCGTCAACACTTCAGATACAACACTACCCTTCTTCTATTTTCTTTCCTCTACTTCCGTATGTCAGAAAATCAGTTTGACTTCAAACCTTTCCAATTCTCCTCTCATGAATCTCAATCAACTCGTTTTCACGTTGACTCTTTCCTTTCAAGTCCCTTGTTGACAAAGATTTGTTGAAGCAGTTTTTAGGATTCTATCATTTTAGGTTTTATTTGGATTTTCGTATAGTAAGTTTTAGTTTGTTTTCCTTCGAAATTTATATGCAGCCACTACAATAACTGCGTACTTAACTATTTGCCTTTAGTATTCGTCCTTTGAGTTTCTCTACGATTTTCATCAACAGTTTCCTCTTTTATACTATAATTGCCATTGCCTGTTGCACATTTCCCACAACGACAACTACCACATCTGGGATTACAATCAGTTCCTAAGTGTTCAATGGTGAAGAAATCATTTATCTGTGCTGTAATATCAATTATGGGTTCTACAGATATGTCACAGTCGGATATTGTACTGAAACATGACTAATGCTAATGCCTGGATTACTCCTAAACACTGATAAGGTAACAATGTCGGGATGACTGCCATACACACACATTCCAAACTGTGATTCCCTGAACTGTAAATTTTCAGCCACAGTTTCCTTAAGTGTTGGAATTAAAGAGCAATAATCAGAACCAATTAGGAGATCTATTTTCCCATATAAGGTCTATCTAGTGCACATACATTAACACCCTTCAATAAATGTTTCACTTTTGATAAATCTACTTTACCGACTTGAGATGTAATGTCATCGATTCCATAAGCAGTAACATTGACATCATTCCCATCCTTGTCGGTTAAAACCAGATCATACTCTTTACTACTGTATGTCACAGTTTTGTCGCCCAATTTAGTCACAGCTAATCTGACACATTTTCCTTTCAGTCC
The DNA here is from genome assembly GCF_036898095.1 of Palaemon carinicauda. Lineage (NCBI taxonomy): Eukaryota > Metazoa > Arthropoda > Malacostraca > Decapoda > Palaemonidae > Palaemon > Palaemon carinicauda. Next base: position 128,640,357 of record NC_090729.1, read on the forward strand.
CAATGCCTTAGCCACATCATTTTTGATCATTGTTATATCAGCTCCCGAGTCAAATAAAGTTTGTAACTCCTGATTACCACACTTGATCTTGTTAACTATAAATAAAACTCCGTTTCTTTTCAGACTTACAAAGGAATTTCCTGTTATGAATCCCTCATGTATAATAGTATGATGAAGTTTCCCACAAGTTTCATTGTTAACATCTACAGCATTACATCTGGACTTCTTTAGACATTTTTTTGCTATGTGAACACTTTTAAGGTAATTAAAGCAAATACCTTTCTTCTTTACACTCTCCATTCTGTCATTGATACTCAAGTTCTGGAAAGTTGTACAGTCTAAGATATCATGTCCATATGACCCATGATACCAGCACCTATGCAGCCTTGTGTTGTCACTGATCTTATTCCTGTTCCGTTCAGCATTTTCTTCTGTAATTTTAGTTGAAAAGGTCAGTGATATTTGTAATAGCATTTTCAAGTCCTGCTATCCTTTGCATCACATCTGACTCTCTTCCTTGCTTTGTACCACGCTGATCTTCATAAGTGCAGGTATAATTCACTTTAGCCTTAATATTATTATTGCTTCTAATATTAGCATTAAGGTATTTCATTGATTTCTTTTCACTCAAAAGGTATTCCAACAACCTTCCGAATAGGTCACGATTATCTACAAACTCCGCTAACTTAACCCATTCACGCTTCTGTGTAGGTGGTAATAGTTTTTCTATCTGGCTTGTCATGTTAGCAGTATTTAATTCTGAAGCCAAACTCATTTGGTCTATTATCTTTACTTGGGTATTTTTCTATTCTTCCCTTAAGACCAGTAAAATAAATTTCTCTTTTATTTACTAAGCTTTGGCACCTCTCTCTCTCTCTCTCTCTCTCTCTCTCTCTCTCTCTCTCTCTCTCTCTCTCTCTCTCTCTCTCTCTCTGTATGATCTTTCATACTTTAAAAAACAAACCCTACATCGTTTCTTCAGAAGTGCTGACCCTACTTCATCCTTTAGTGTTTTTCATTTCTATTCATGTTATTTTTTTTATAGATATGTACAGTTGGACACAGTAATTCATGGTACACCCTGCTCTGGAGAAGAGCACCCAGCCACCCCCTAACGGCACGGCAAGTTCCTGTGTTTATCTCCGATCACCACCTCTGCCATGTCTTCCCACGCTATCTGTTTGGTAACTCTGATAGGGTGCAGTTCTTCGGAACGAGGTGTGCCCGGGACGCCGGTGTGCAACCGTACCTATGTATATGTAGGTCAATTCTGTTTTCCTAAAGGAAACCAGTGCTTTCCCTTTTTATTGAATTTATGTATGATCCTCGCTCTTTGCTTGGCTTTGGTACCATCAAAATATTCATTTTAAGTATCTATTAAGCAGGGGAATTCTAATGATACGTCACAAGTTCTGATGCGGGAAACGGATATCAGATATTATAATCATTACAAGGGCAAAGATATGGCAAATTATCACATTACTGCAACAATTTAGAAACATTTTTTGTTTTCCTTACAATCTATCTATCTATCTATTATATACAGATAAGTATATAATTATATAAATATATTAGTATATATTTACTGTATGTGCGTATAGAAGTAAATATGCGTTTACATATATAATCTAGGTATATATTTTTTATGCATATGTATATAATTATATATATGCATAAATATATGTATATAGCCTACATATATAAATATGTATGTATCACATAGACAGATATATTTTTTTTTTTTCTCTCTCTCTCTCTCTCTCTCTCTCTCTCTCTCTCTCTCTCTCTCTCTCTCTCTCTCTCTCTCTAAGATATATATATATATATATATATATATATATATATATATATATATATGTATGTATGTATGTATGTACACGCACACATGTAAGTTAGTGTGCTTTTAGAACGTGGCAGACTAAGTGCCTACAATTCCTAGATATTATAATATGTTTTGAGCTCCCTTAGAAATATATATATATATATATATATATATATATATATATATATATATACATATATATATATATATATACATATATATATATACATATATATATATATATATATATATATATATATATATATATATATATATATGTATATTATGTATAAAATTGAAAAGAAAGATTCATGGACTATTAAAAAATAATAGTTTATAAGGTTAAAAATCACAATGGTAGGGTAAAAATTGATGATTTTATACACAATTCCTTCGTAAATCGGTAAATTCGAAAACTGTATAGCCAATCTCGAAGCCATATACAGTATCCTCTCAACTGCTCTATATCTGCACAGTTTTAACTTGTTTTCCTTTAGTAAATTATCAATTGGGATTTTAAGCCCTCAGGCTTTCTATTAATTTTTTTGAAAATAAAAAAAAGTAATAAGCACATAAAAATGAAGCGATCTTCTGTCTTTCTGGTCTGGTCCAACTCATTTCTAAAAATATAATCCTATATGTCGCATGATTAGGCAAACATGGACATTATTGTTGTTCGTTTCCTATCATTTGATTTATAGTTTTCTAGGAAATAAGACAAATGCAATAGGATTTTGAATATACTGTCAAAGACCATGGTTTGTGTAAGGAAGTGTCGTCTAGTTTTCATGGTGCGTGTTGCTAGAGGGGTTGGTGAGGATCAGGTGGTCAATAATAGAACTCGGAGAATTTGCTTCCTGGAATTATGCATGGACGAGACTGGGTGTTTACTTGGTATAGAAGAGAGAGAGAGAGAGAGAGAGAGAGAGAGAGAGAGAGAGAGAGAGAGAGAGAGAGAGAGAGAGAGAGAGAGAGGCTTTAGTTTTGGTAGTGCATTTATCCATGTACTAAATTATTTCAAGAGGGTATTATGTCATTTGTCTTAATGCTAACGCATTTTGGTAGGGTACTATGTAACTGTTGTCTTCAGTTACAATGCACGGCGAATAGGCTAATTTGAGTAATTAATAGATTGAATAGGATATCTACACTTAAAAATTTGCATTAGAAAAACGGTGAATGGCTGACAACTTTTATTCCAGGATTTTTTCTGTTTTAAAAACGGCTATATTGACGTAAATGAGTGATATTACGGTCACCAACCAGTAAAATATAACAAAGTATGATAAAATTACGGTCACCTGTATTTTACTTAAATACGGTCACCAACCCGTAAGATATAACAAAGTATGGTAAAATTACCGTCACCTGTATTTTACTTAAATACGGCTGAGAACAATATATTTTTACGGAGAATTTCCGATTAGAATTACGGATTTTTTTATTTGTAAGTGTAGCTTTCCTGAGTATGGTGAATAATATTTCTGTTATCTACTATTAACATTAATCAATAAGTAGTTTTAATTCTCGCGAAGAAAAATGCAACAACCAAAGTCATGCATTTGCTTTTTCCCATTACGGGGTATGCAATTGAGATGACAAATACATGGAATTCATGATTCGATCTTCCAGACCCTGAATTTAAGAATCAGGGTAGCAGAGATTTTATATATATATATATATATATATATATATATATATATATATATATATAATACATATCATATAATGTATATATAAATATCTATTTATCTATCTATATATATTATATATATACATATATATAATATAAATATCTATTTATCTATCTATATATATTATATATATATACATATATATATAAACATACACACACACACACACACACACACATATATATATATATATATATATATATATATATATATATATATATATATATATATATATATATATATATATATATATATATATATATATATATATATATATATATATATAATTTTCATCATCATCAATCATTACTAGTTCACTGCAGAACAAAGGCCTCAGACATGTCCTTCCACTTGCATATGTTAATGATCTCTCTTTGCCAGCCCACGTGCGCAGTCTTCCTTAGTTCGTCAATCCATCGTCTTCTCTTCCATCCTCTGCAGCTTTGACAATCCTTAGGGATCCATTCTGTTATATATATATATATATATATATATATATATATATATATATATATATATATATAAATTTATATATATTATATATATATATATATATATATATATATATATATATATATATATATATATTTAAATGTATATATATATATCATATATATATAAATGTATATATATATTATATATTATATATATGATAATGATAATGATATTGGTACGTTCACGACACGAATGAATATACGAAAAATAAATTGTTTCCTTTTCAGCAAATAGCATGTTCATATATTTTATAAAATTCATTACGAACTCTGAAGGATATTTTTCATTTTTCCCCCGGGAAGCCAAAGGAAAGTAGGAAGCAAATATCATTTTTTACCAGTATTTTTATTTCATAAATGAGTTTTATCTAGAATGAGACAAAAAGACAATGTTGGCATTTTATTTATATACTGTATATGTTTGATTTATATTTTTTTTTAGTTTTAAAATATGGTGATTTTTCTTATAAGCGAAAAAGTTCCATGGTAATTAACAGCTGTAGCATATTCACCGTCAATTAGATTATCTTAGGAGAATTATTAATTAGATACAATAGTATATTTTCAGAAAATAAATAGTGTGATATCAGTATTACATGTTTTGTAAAAAAAAAAAAAACTTTTTGTTTTTCTGAGAAGTAGAGCAGTGAAGTGATTTTAAAGTTTTAAATAAAGTCTTTGATATGTTGTTATCTGTCTTATGCCGATGAAGTTTGGATACATCCTGTTTGCTTTTTGAAGTTTGGATACATTCTTTTTTTTTTATTTTGGATACATACTTTTTCCAGCGTTTGTTTGTCCTTCTGTCACACATTTCCTCTCAGTTAAACTTGTGGGAGTGGGCTGTTAGGTTGTAACAGAGAGGCGAGAGGAATGTAACTAAGCTTTATCAAACAGATATCGAGCTTATATATAAGGACTTGCGAGTAAGAACGTCACAAATATTCAAACAAAACAAAACATGAGCTAACAAGCTTGCCGTACAGTGTAAGAGCATGTATGCAACACGTGCGGTACAAACTCTCCTTACACGTTTAAAGTGATTTTATTCTTATCTTGGTGCAAAGGTAAACTATCAGCTTTTTTTCTACCATATGATTTCCCATTTAGAGGGTCTAGCTCCAGAAAGATTGTCAAGAGTGTCGATCTGCCTTTAAAAGCCAAGTCAACAATTCTCTTATGTAGAAGGCCAATGACAGAAAACAGTTGGAAGTTTAGGATGATTATTATTTTTTGCAGAGTACAACTTGCGAAAGTATAATTAGAAGGCTGAGATATATGAAGATAAATGGAAGAGATGAAAAGGCTATTGTAGTGAAGGTTGAAAGAAAATATTTATAGGTGGTGTTGTCATGTGGAAAAAATGCATCGTATGAAAAGAGACAAAACCTGCGCAATGTGTGTTAGGGGATTCGACGCAATAAAAATGAGCCTCTGTATAAATGCAACGAGTTACTAATGTTCTTAAAGTTAGAATAAGAAGATGGCAATGACTATTTATTTCCTTAGGCCACCCTCTGTTAAAGGAAAAGAACATCTTTATATACACTGCAGTACATGATATTGTGAGCTGTGGAATTTTCTCCATGCATTATTCAATAACTCCCTTTGTACCTCTCCCTCTCTCAGATTAAGTAGCATATTTTATCTTATCTCCTTATGGCATTAAGCTAGCGTTCGTGGAAGGGTTTTGGTATTTTTAGCATCAGCCTCCGAATATAAAAGTCAATTCTGAGGGGTATTAGAGCAAGACAATTCCCCCCCCCCTCTCTCTCTCTCTCTCTCTCTCTCTCTCTCTCTCTCTCTCTCTCTCTCTCTCTCTCTCTCTCTCTCTCTCTCTCTCTCTCTCTCAATCAAAACGATTTTGAATTTCCACGTCCGCAATAGCAAATTATGGATTCCTGTTTGCAAAATTACTTGCATATATTTACGTCATGGCCAATTATCAACAACATGTTACCTGAAGTGTAGCTATCATGATAAATAAAAAAATTTATTGAATGTATATTTGCTAGGGTACCGCTCGAAATTTTTAGAAATGTATTAGAGTTAACTGCGTATGAAGCTGATAATTTGCATTGATATTGTTAACAATCGAAGTAAAACTGTCTGTTATGGGTAATTATTACTGATCTATTGAATGCATCACTTCATTTTGCAGCATATTGTTGCAATCAAGAATTTTATTCGAAGCAATTCATTAAATTCTAATTGGTGATTTAGTAAAATATTGTTATTTTCAGTCTTACACGTTATTTAAGAATGGTACGCGTTAGTTTGCTGTCGAATTTGTAAAGTAATATTTTTTTTGGGCTCAAGCCATGTCGTCCTGATGGAAGTTCTTATAGGGTAGCTTCCTAGGGTATATTACAACTACGGCGATATTCCCAGAGAATTTACTTTAAGGTACCCAGAATTCTAACTCCTGGAGCGAATATCATTAATGAAAGTACCAGGGATATCACGAAATATCAGAGGACGTATTCTTGACACGCCACATGGCAATCTGCACCCCGAACAGAGAAAACACTTCGAAGGGGTCAATTGGCAAGAAAACGAAAACGAGAAAAAAAGGAGAGCCGTTCGCAAGGCTCTCTCTTCTCCCGTTTCGTAAGCGTGCATTGCGCCGATTCTGGCGCCATCTGTATTCCTTTTTGCGTAGCTTAACAACTCGGTGTTTTTTCCTGTGTTTCTCGCAAAATCTTGAATTTAATCGCTTTATTATGCTTTCTCCAACTTCGTCTGCCTCTGATAAGTTGAGTATTATTTCTTTTATGTATAAATGTAGGCTCTTGGTAATTTTTAAAGTGATTAATAGTAATAATCTTTGTTACAAGAGCCGTTGCCTACCGGAGGCGTCCTGGACGCTGTCGCTCGCTAGGTATGAGTTTTAGTTAGCCAGAGCGACGTTCCCGGCTTTTTTGCTTTAATAATTTTAGCTGTTTAGCGTTACATAGGATTTCCTTATTCATGCTTTTAGTATTTTTTGTTTTGGCGAAGTATTCGCCAATTCTGGCCTACACTAGACCATGTAGCCTAGTCGTATGGCCCTAGTACTTTCCTGCATGATTTTTGGATTTCCGAGTGTTTTAAAATTTTATTGAAGCTTTAGGCAGTTTTATACATTTAAGATTATATTGATTATTTCCAAGATAGTATACGAGTGAGTTTCGGTGATTTAGGTAATCGATTCTCTTGGCGCCTAGGCTAAGTTGCCTATGGAGCCTTAGTATACTTTCTCATACTCCCCGGTTGCTTTCTTTTCTTCGGAGAAGGTATGCAATCCCTTTCCCTCTGTTTAAGCCTTGGGCTTAACCCTAGTGGTTTATCTGAATTAACTTTCGATACAACTATATTGGGGTGTTACTGTACCTTCCTGTTCCAGTAAGTCTGGCTTCAGAGAGGGGCAGAACATCAGAGTTTTTAGTCTGAGTCTGTGTTTGTCTGGCTTGGGGTTGAGACTCCCTCGCTAGTCTGACGCAGACATAGGAGGCTTAGCCTCCTTAGGTCACTCCTGAAGGTTTCTGTACGAGATGATTCCTTCGTCTTGTGATCTAGCAGACTAGTCCTTGTTGCTGTTCTCGGTGGGAGGATAAGATCCTTTCCCTGTGAGTAGCAACACCTTCCTTGCTTTGGTTCAGTGGGGGTTGGCAAATATTGCTGGCCTCCCTCCTTGGATCTCCCTTAGGCTAAGATGAGTTTTCTTGGCTGCGGGTGATTCTTTACTAAAGCAAGGTTGGTAGGACCCTCTTTGTCCCTTCCCCCTCTTTCTCTGTAATGGCCTAGCCGTTACAGTACTGTACGTCTTTCTACATCTGGACCTAGTATAGGTTAGGATGTGGAATTGACTCAGTCCCTTGCCGGCCGGCACACTCTGCCGGCCGGCAAAGTTCTTCTGCTTTGAGTGCTGCCCGGACCTCCCTTGGTCCCTCATCCATGTCTGTCTGTAGAGCCAGACGGCATTGGTCAGGAAGCCTGAATTAGATTCTCCCCTTCCTTATATGCACTCTTTCGGATTGCCGGGCTTTGAGGTAGTACACTCTCTTATCCTGGCATCCATTCTGTTTTCTTCTAGCGCTGTACCCGAGCCGGCAGCCGGGCAGTCAGAGTTCTCTGGTTCTTTTTCTGCTGGCCGGCATCGGTTGTTTACCTTTGCCGGCCAGCTATTGTCACGCCTTTGTCTGCCGGTCGCTACGAGCGGTGGCCGGCAGCCGGGTGCTACCTTGTGTAGTTGCCGGCCGGCAGTCATTGCCGGCTGACATTGGCTGTTGCCGGCCGGCATATGCATTTGAACCAGCGTTCTGCCGCCTTATTGCTGTTAAGTTGTATACTTTAAAGCTAGTTATGGTGTGTGCCGGCGGGCACATTACCTTCTATACTGTACCAGTATTCTTCAGTATAGCATATACTGTAGGGAGAAAACTATAGTATAGTATTGGTACAACACTGTGTTTTCTAACACTATTGTGTTGTCTTGCACAGCCCTTTGGTGTTGCCTTACAGATAAGAAAGTGAGTTCTTTCTTGTCTATTATCCGGTATTTTAAAATCATACCTTAGCTGTGAGCTACACCTGTTTCCTTTGGAAAATTTTCATTGGTTACTCTAGGACAGATTAACCATACGATTTTATTATCTGGAAGGCTGCAACAATTGGCTGTGCAGGAAACACAAGTGTGTGTTTTTTCCTGTCTGTTTTGTTATGCTAAACTGTGCATATCCAGTGATACGTAGTTCACTTGATACTCATGGAAATTTCTTCTCTTTACAGGAGGACCATCCGAAGTGCGGAAGTGTTTTCTGCAACGTCCGCAGTAAGAACTTCTGCGGACATGAGTTATGTAGGAGGCACGCAGCATGCGCTGTCTCCAAGGGTGATCTCTGGTATTGGGACCCTCAGGTATGTACCGTGTGCTCTAACCTGATTACTGAGGCTTTTGATTCCCCTAGGACGGCGGAATCAAGGGATATAGCAAGGGAGAAGCTTCGTACCTGGGTAAGGGGCTTCCAGAAGAACACCTCTGGACCTTATCTTCCAAGTGAGAAGATGATGGCTTACCTTTTCCCCAGGGCATCAGCTGATGCAGTGATTCCCCAGCCTCAAGAGGAGATCCCCCTAGTTCAGATCCCGGTGGATGCTGAAGTCGCGGTCGCCTTGCAAGACATCCAGTTGGACGACAGGATGTCAGACGTGTCCGAGCGTCTGGAGGAAGACCTCCTGGCAGAAGGCCAGGATGAAGATCAAGCCCCAGACATTGTAGAGGAAGAGGCTGACGAGGTGTCGGCTGCTCCGATTCAGATCCCTGTACCTATCCCCTCAACATCGTCCGCTCTCCCAGTAGAGCTGGGACAGGCCCTCTCCTCCATTGTTGGGATGATCCAACAAATGCAGGAGAATAATGAGAAGGCGGCTGCAATGGAACTGCAGATGCAGAAGCTTCCAGCATCACGTGGGCCCCAGAAAAGGCTCAACGTGAAAGACCTTCCTTTGTGCTCAGATGCTAACCCGTGGAGATATGCTGAGCACATGCCGATGACGATCGGAAAGATCGTCATGTCGGATAAGTTGGGTTCAGTTCTCCTAGAGGAGGTGGAATTCTGGCCCAGCAAAGGGTCATATCCGGACTGTTATGTCCGGCTGAGGAAGGAACCAGCTTCAAAGGAGGAGACAGAGCCGAAGGAGGTCATAGTGATGGACCATGCTAAGGCTCAAGCTTTGCTTTCATCTTCGATGAAAGAGAGGGGCTTCACGAACTCAAAGGTGGCTGCATTGAGTAAGAAGCTCCCTTCCTTTGTGTCCTCTCCTGCTAGAGCCTTCCCCCTTTTTGCAGAAAGGGTTTGCGGCTGTGTTAAAAGCAGTCGAGGCTGGCAAGCCTTGCCCCTCCTTGGAGGAGTGTAAACCCTTGTCGCTGGCCCTACCTATGGACCACAAGGACTGGAAGGACGTCCATCTTACCTTCTCAGTCGGGAAGTTGGAGGCTGATATTGCCAAACGTCAGTTCGGTGAGAACCTCCCTAAGCTGTCTGACTTTCTTTTGCGGAGAGAGCTCGAGACAAAAGAAAGACTGGCTGCCTCAATGTCTCTTCAGACCACTCTTGAGACGATGGCAAGTGACCCCAAGGTCCATGAGATGTTCATGGTAGTGGCCAAGACTCATCTGGCCACAGTGACGAAGGATCTTTACAGCTTCGTCAGGGCGAGGAGAGCTTGTAGGGAGTTCGTGTTCACCTCGGCTACGGTGAGGCACGAGCCAAGGAAACTAATCTCCTCCAACATTTGGGGCAAAGACCTTTTCCCTAGCGAATCGGTCAAGGAGGTTGTTGATAAGACCGCCATGGAGAATAGAAACCTTCTCCAGAAGTGGGGCCTGTCTATCAAGAGAAAGTCTTCCCCGGATGAGGGTCCCCAACCAAAGAGGAAGACTAAGAGGACTAGGCTACCGTCTCGGCCAGCCAAGCCATTTAGACAGCAACAGCAATTGCCAATGCCTTCAGTGCCCCAGATGGTGGCACAAACCCCGACCACATTCCAGTGGGTACCCCAGGCCGTGTCGACACAGTCTCCGGCATTCAACCCAACGTTCGAACGGCAGTCAACTTCCTTTCGAGCAAAGCCTAGAGGAGCAGCCAGAGGCTCGTCTAGGCGCCCCTCAAGGGGAAGGGGATTCAGGGGTGGTCGCGGTCAGGGAGGCAAGACCTCAGGACAGCAGTCCAAGTGAGATGATACCGGTAGGAGGGAGACTTCAAAGTTTCGGGATTGGTGGACCTTTGATCCCTGGGCCCACAGCCTACTCAAGAATGGACTGGGCTGGAGCTTGTACAGCACTCCATCCCCGTGCCCTCGTTTTTTCCAACACTCCACCCCCGTTTTGGAGGAGTACATCCAAGAACTGTTGGAGAAAAAAGTGATCCGAAGGGTAAAGTCCATCAAATTCCAAGGGAGGCTGTTTTGTGTTCCCAAGAAAGACTCGGAAAAACTCAGTCATTCTGGACTTGTCGCCACTCAACAAGTTCATAGTGAACTGCAAGTTCAAGATGCTAACACTGCAACACATAAGGACCTTACTGCCCAAGAGGGCATATACCGTCTACATAGACTTGTCAGACGCCTATTGGCACGTTCCAGTCAACCGTCGACTCTCCCCCTACCTAGGGTTCAAGCTACAACGAAGACTATACGCCTTCAGAGCCATGCCATTCGGGCTAAATATAGCCCCAAGGATCTTCACGAAGCTTGCGAGCGTAGCTCTCAAACAATTACGCCTAAAGGGAATTCAGGTGGTAGCCTACCTGGACGACTGGCTGGTGTGGGCAGCATCCAAGACAGAATGCTTGCAAGCTTCCCTGCAGGTGATCCAGTTCCTAGAGTATCTAGGCTTCAAGATCAACAGAAAAAAGTCTCGACTTTCTCCATCTCAAAAGTTCCAGTGGTTGGGAATCCACTGGGACTTAATGTCACACCAATTCTCCATCCCGGCGAAGAAAAGGAAGGAGATATCTGGTTCTGTCAAGAGACTTCTAGATTCCGAAAGGATATCAAGACGCGAACAGGAGAGAGTACTGGGTTCTCTCCAGTTTGCTTCGGTAACAGACCCGGTGCTAAGAGCACAGCTAAAGGATGCAACCGGAGTTTGGAGAAGTTATGCATCAAACGCGCGAAGAGATCTGAGAAGACCAGATCCGCTTCGTCTACGTACTCTTCTCAGGCCTTGGTCCCAAGCCAGACATCTAAAGAAGTCGGTACTTCTTCAGCCACCTCCCCCGTCGGTGACGATTCACACAGACGCCTCGAAAGAGGGGTGGGGAGGTCACTCTCATCGGAAAAAGGCCCAAGGGACTTGGTCCAATCTATTCAAGACCTTTCACATAAATTTTCTAGAAGCTATGGCAGTGCTCCTTGCTTTAAAGAAAGTCTTCCCGCGTCACTCGATCCACATAAGGTTGGTGCTGGACAGCGAGGTAGTTGTGAGATGCTTGAATCGACAAGGATCAAGGTCGCCACCTCTCAACCAGGTGATGTTGGCCATCTTCCGATTGGCGGAAAAGAAGAAGTGGTACCTGTCGGCAGTTCGCCTTCAAGGAGTCCGCAATGTGACAGCGGACGCTCTATCCAGGTTCACATCGATAGAGTCGGAATGGTCCCTTGACGCAGGATCGTTCTCCTTCATCTTGAGTCAAGTCCCAGAACTGCAGATAGACCTCTTTGCGACGAAAGACAACAAGAAGTTGCCCCTGTACGTGTCCCCGTACGAGGACCCCTTGGCGGAAGCAGTGGACGCGATGTCCCTCGACTGGAACAGATGGTCCAGGATTTATCTGTTCCCTCCTCACAACCTTCTGTTGAGGGTCCTCAACAAACTGAGATCATTCAAGGGAGTAGCGGCAATAGTGGCCCACAAGTGGCCGCGAACAGCGTGTGGTTCCCCCTGGCATTGGAACTACGGCTGAAGTTTCTACCGCTACCAGATCCAGTTCTGACCCAGCGAGTCCAGAAGTCGACTGTCTGCGCTTCATTACAGAAAACCCGGACCCTGCAGCTCATGATTTTCTCTCCCTAGCGGTGAGAAAGCGTTTCGGGATTTCGAAAGCCAGCATAGACTTCCTAGAGGAATATAAGTGCAAATCTACTAGAAGGCAATATGAGTCATCTTGGAGAAAATGGGTGGCCTTTGTCAAGGCGAAGAATCCGCAGGAGATCTCGACGGACTTCTATTTATCCTTCTTCATCCACCTCCATGGTCAAGGGTTGGCAGCTAACACGATTTCAACGTGTAAGTCTGCTTTGACAAGACCCATTCTATATGCCTTCCAGGTCGACCTCGCTAACGAGATCTTTAATAAAGTTCCGAAAGCCTGCGCTAGGCTCAGACCTTCAGCACCTCCAAAGCCCATTTCATGGTCTTTAGATAAAGTTCTTCATTTCGCTTCACTGTTGAACAATGAGGAGTGTGCGTTAAAGGATTTGACCCAAAAAGTTATTTTCCTATTTGCACTCGCGTCCGGGGCCAGGGTTAGTGAGATTGTAGCCCTCTCGAGAGAGGAAGGTCGTGTTCAGTTCCTGGATGGGGGGAGAGCTGAACCTGTTTCCGGATCCTACGTTTCTCGCCAAGAACGAGTTACCCACCAACAGGTGGGGTCCCTGGAGAATCTGCCCTCTGAAAGAAGATGCATCTCTATGTCCAGTAGAATGCCTAAAGGTCTATCTTCGTAGAACTTCAGACTTCAAGGGTGGTCAACTATTCAGGGGAGAAACATCAGGCTCAAATTTATCACTGAAACAACTCAGGGCGAAAATCACATATTTTATTCGCAGAGCGGATCCTGACAGTACACCCGCAGGTCACGATCCGAGGAAAGTTGCCTCATCCTTAAATTTCTTTAATTGTATGGATTTTGAACATCTTCGTTCATACACTGGCTGGAAGTCTTCCAGAGTGTTCTTTCGTCACTATGCGAAGCAAGTGGAGCAACTAAAGAGATCTGTGGTAGCAGTGGGTTGCGTCGTTAACCCTGCTGTTTAACTCTGCGAGGAACAGTGGTTTTAATTGGGACGATTAATTCCAGGGTGAGTGTGTAGTTACATACTGTTCTACAAACTAAGTGTGAGGGCACTGAGTGCCCACGTTGACTGTTCCACTTCCAAAGGTGAACCTAGCATAAGTGCAGACATGTGTGCCGAGCGTTTCTAACGCTAATGTGACTGATTAGTAATACAGACTTTTATGACTTTGATACCTCGGTATGTTAAAAGTGGCACTAATGTTTTTCTTTCAGATAAACAAGTTTCTGTTTACTATCATACTTATGCTTAAAATTTTTGGTTATCCTCCTCTTATATATATATATATAATTGTTGTTAACCTGTCTATTTATTGTCTGTCAATAAACTTGTTCTTGAGAACCTTGCGTCTCCTTCACCTGTGTCAATTTATTGGTAATAATTGAGCATTCATTTTATGTTTTTTTATCAGGGATAATTCTAATAGATGGTTCCTTTATGCAAGCTGATGTTGCATTGGGTTTATGCTTTCCCTTAGCGGGAGGACTCCATACCATAAGGGGACGGTGGCGGATTTACAAGTTTCCTCCTACGCGGATATAAACCTTTGTCCAATACAAGTATTGAGCGGAGAACTGGTCGATATTTCATATTGACACAGTGGTTCTTTACAAACTATGCTTTACTTAATATAGGGTTAGACCGCTATATTGGCTTGCCTGGTATTCATACATAGGTATATGTACTCTTCGAGACTTTTTCCAGAGTCTAGTAGGACTCTTCCCTGTAGGGGGCAGGAAGCTCTAACATGGTTTATGGTTAGTTGAAAAGATGTATAACGGTAACATCTTAGGTCTCTAGGTCTAGTCGACCGGGGAAATACCTCCGGGGAGTACGGCACGTTCTGAGAATCCACAGATACAGTAATGCTCTGGTATACTTCCATCAGGACGACATGGCTTGAGCCCAAAAAACGGATTTTGAGCGAAGCGAAAAATCTATTTTTGGGTGAGATGGCCATGTCGTCCTTATTGACCCGCCCTTCCCTTTCTATGAAAGGGCTGTAGGTCCCCTCCCTACATACAGTATCTGTAGCACCTTGTGTATCGCTACAAGGAATACAGATGGCGCCAGAATCGGCGCAATGCACGCTTACGAAACGGGAGAAGAGAGAGCTTTGCGAACGGCTCTCCTTTTCTTTCTCGTTTTCGTTTTCTTGCCAATTGACCCCTTCGCAGTGTTTTCTCTGTTCAGGGTGCAGATTGCCATGTGGCGTGTCAAGAATACGTCCTCTGATATTTCGCGATATCCCTGGTACTTTCATTAGGGATATTCGCTCCAGGAGTTAGAATTCTGGGTACCTTAAGGTAAATTCTCTGGGAATATCGCCGTAGTTGTAATATACCCTAAGAAGCTACCCTATAGGAACTTCCATCAGGACGACATGGCCATCTCACCCAAAAATAGATTTTTCACTTAGCTCAAAATCCATTTTTTTTTGGGGGGGGGGTTGTAGTTTAGATTGATTGATTGATTTTGAGTTTTTTTTTTATCCTGACATCGAAGGTCATTAACGCTGATATCGCTTTTTATAAATAAAGAATAAAAGGATATTCAAATTAAAATCATAAAAGTGATGAAATCATAAAAGTTGAATAGCTTTCAGAAGACCTGCTTCTGAAATAAATCTAAAAATACCGCTGGCATAGTACAACACAAGCCTCCAAACTTATCGAAACGTTCATTACCAAATTTTGAAATAGGGGATAAAGGTTATATAATTGTTGGTGGGGAATTAAGTTTTTTACTATGGGGGAATTAGTGAATTTATCATTTCTAATCTGTCATTATTATTCAAATATAATAAGAACTTGTCGCTTACACATTTCTGCTTGAATTGATTGCCTTTATGCTATTTATATCTGTTTTGGGAGAAGTGAAACTTTAGAAAAAAACTCCATTCATAGATTCACTAAAATTGGGGAAAAGACGAACCTAAAGTTACGATGTTGAAAACGTTAAAGCTGAAAAATAAATATCATTTATACTTTTGAAATCAATTTACACTTATCTGCTAGAATAATAATGATGTGTCTTTGGTTTACTTCCGTAGGAATGCAAAAATCTTATATAGCGGTAGGTTGGTAAATAGAATATCATCATCAAAGTAGACCTATGGAGTTATTAGTTGCTCATGCAGATGATTCTCCTCTCTTTCACGGATCACATCTGAATGTGAAACATGTTGTTGGTAACTTCCTTGATGAAAATCTACTTAGAATTAGCGTATTATAGTGATTATTCGGGAATGAAGTTAAACCCTAACAAAATTCATTGATACGTGAGCCAACTAAAGTAGAGGATATTTTAACAGCATGTAAGAAAACGAAATGGATATGAACAGGACATATAATGAGAGTGACAGATAGTAGATGGGCATTAAGAATAACTGAATGCGTCTCTAGAGTTTACAAAAGAAGCAAGGGAAGGAAGAAAAGATGATGGATTGATGAA
>NC_090729.1:128663878-128706378 GCF_036898095.1 Palaemon carinicauda
TAGATGATGATGAATGGAGAAGTATTGATTTAAAAGCTCAAGATAGAGACGACTGGAGAAATCTAACCGAGGCTCTTTTCTCAATAGGCGTAGGAGGAGATGATGATGATGATGATCTTATCCTTCCTCATGTTTATTCGAATATCTAAGAGACTGCGACAAGTCAATATAGTTAGATATGAATTGACTATCGGGAGAGTATCTAACAAACCTATTAAACAATGTAAAACTTCATATAAAGATTTTAGTATTTTTTTTTTTAATATGGTTTTGGGAAAATTGTGTTCTTGTAAATTAGACCGTCAATCCTGGTAATAACACAGTTAATCAAGAGTTCTTTACCCGAATCTCCGCCAGACATTACTCTACGAAAGCTGTTTCTTAAATTAAGTGATATCGGTAAAATAAATTCATTTTAGATTTTTTTTTCTCAAGAGCATACGAGTCTAACGAGCACTGATGAACTAAAAGACATTTTTTTTTTCAAATCTTAATTTTACTCTACTAAGTGTGGAATAGGATCCATTTATTCCCATATTAGGTTTATACATAAGTCCTTAATAAGTTTTGCAATGATGGAGCATAAAATTCATCTTATGAGAAGAGGACTAACGAATTCATCTTCTATTACCCGAAAAAATTAAGCTTATAAACAGTATTTTGACCGTAATGTTTCTTATAAAAGAAAAAAAAAAAACAATGTCAAGTATAAATATTTCTAGTTTAAATAATCATGGTCTTCTAAATAGGCCACAAAAATGTACGAATACCAGTGAAAAAAAAACTATGATAAAGATGTTATTAGGTCGTAATTAGTGAAAGGTTTTCATCATGTTCTCAGAGATGTATTTTGAACTTTTTATTCACCTTTGTGTTATGAAAATTTTCACTTTTTTTTTTTTTTATGCAGGTTTATCTTTTAGTTTCCCAAAAACATCTATTTACGGTCGTCATAATTATGCCATTCATTGACGTCATTTCCAGAATAATGCATCTGTTTTGACGTTGTTACTGTTTTAGATTGATTTATTGTTAACTTGTTCTCATCAATTATTTATTTCCTTTCCTCACTGGGCTATTTTTCCCTATTGGAGCCCTTGGGCTTATAGCATCTTGGTTTTCCAACTAGGGTTTTAGCTTGGCTAATAATAATAATAATAATAATAATAATAATAATAATAATAATAATAATATCAGATTTATTACAGAATATGTGAGAAATTTTCTGAAGCCAACAACAAATGTGACAGTTTGACGTTCTAATTATCATAGCAAATATAATACCGATTATATCAATAATACGAAATGAGATATGGTTTTAATTGGAGGAAACTCCAGCCTTTTTCAGTAAAATACCCCACGCAAAATGTCAGGTTGCTGTAAGATACATATTATCTATGTGATCATGTCGATTTTAGCTGACTAGATCAAAATAATTCATTTATAGAAGATATACCCTTGCATACACGCAATATACGATTATTAATGTTACCCCTAAAGCCTTTTTAATAGTGCTTTATATTACGCCTCATTTCCTTAGTATAAGGAGAATTAATTTCGAATACCATTTTAGTTAGGACTAGATGTATTAATCCTCTGCTAATCTGGATTTATGTTTCCCCATTTTGCTCTTGTCTTTATGTAGTATGGGATTTAATCTCTTTTCATGTTTGATGTATATTCATCAAAGAGCTCCCTTAAATACAAGGATGATATCATATAATGAAGATAGTAATGAGTTTTGATATTAGATTTTAAAATATATGATGTTTCGTTAGAACCTTGATTAGTTTTGATTTACTGGCTTTAAAAGGAAAACGTGTTTACCGAACTTGCAGTATTTTTAATCTGTTTTCAATAAAAATGTAATCAACCTATTTATAGATGTCATGGGTAGATACGATACTTTTAAAAGGATATAATAAAAGACAAAAATATCTATTCCCAAACTGTGAGCAGCGAGGCGAGACGAGATTCGACTACGGCCCTGTTTGGGTAATCCTGTCATCACTTCATTGTCGTCAACATTTTGGAAGTAAACCAAGCCTCGCCGAGAGCGCCTGCCGTGATAAGGAAACTGTTCTGTTTTGACCAAGATGTCATCGTCTTAATTAGTGGAGTCAGCATATTTTGAGAAACCGAGCCTGAGTGAAATCCTTGTATAGGATATATGTCATCATGGAAGGACATGTGCTTCCCTCTTGTTACGACTTAACACGTGGTCCAGGTTGCATCAGAAATTTCTTCTAGATGCTACCATGGCGTGATCGAAGTGGGCGTTTTTGAGGAAGCCAATAGAGATGCGGAATTTTTTAAAAGAACGCCTTCTATGGAAATGACTACTGCCCACTATAATTAACTCCGCCCATACATGGGTATATAAACTTCAAGAAGAGATTGTCCAAGAGAAGTAGGATAGGACATAAGATAAGAGAGGAACTATGTCCGAAGCAGATAAGATCCAAGTCCTAGCGAGATAAGAAACAGAGAAGACCAGAAGTCTGATAGAGCCAGATTCTAGCCTTCCCGTCAGACAACAAAAGCCTATCTCCAAAAAATCCTGTTTTAGCCGAGAAGAAGAGACAAATTGAAGCAGCCAGCCCTTCCTGCTTGTGACAAGAAGTAGCCAACACTGCCTGCAGCCTGCCTTAGTTCAACACTATCATCAAATTCTTGGAAGAAGACCTCTGATGAACCAGTTTTATGCCACCTCTTTTGTGATGTCTTCGAATCCGGTCTTCGTGCCAGTTTCATCTGAACTTCAGCCGTCCTTCTGCAACGTTTTGGAGCCCGAAGTCTCCGTACCAGTATCGTCTCAGCAGCTGCAAAAAACTATTCCTTAAGTACTTCTACCTTACTGACTGCTCCCCTTTTCTGTTGGTTTTGATTTATTTGATTGGTCAGTTAAAGTAACCGAAGAAGTAACGTTAATTTTCTTTGCAAGTTTGTGAATAAATGTGCTGTGTTTTTTCGTGAGTTTCTTTTTATATTTATTTCCCATGTTTCAATGTTGGTTGTTGTTGACATTTGTTTTACTGATTAAAAGAACCTGTAACGATTTTAAGATCGTAACAGTAGATAAAAACTTAGAGATAGCAAAGGTTCCCAAAAGAAGTATGACCTCTGAAGACGTAAATATAGGCAAAGGAACTTCATTAAAGTAAAAAAAAAAAAAAAAAAAAGATGAATTTTTTACCCCTTGAATTTGGACCAATTAAACAGTTTTGTCACTATAGAAAATATTGATCAAAATATTTTCATATTGAATGTTTTTACATTCAAATAAAAAAAAAATATCTGCGAAAACTAATGCTAATAAATAGACCTGTATTTGAGTTTATATTTTTATACAGCATTTTTTACGAACATTTAATAGTAAGAGACTTGTTTGAGACTAAGAGTAGAAACAGGATTTAAGGTAAAATAAAAAAAAATTGAATATAAACAGGCGTCTTTGAGCAAAAACTCTGTTATCAAAGATTGGGACATGAGTAGAATATTTTGCTCCCAAATTGAGTTTTAAAGGGTTATAAATATCACTTCAAAATCAGTTTTGTATTTCTCCCATTGAAGTTTTTGAAAAAAGTGATGAAACTTCTTATTGATGGGTAGTGCCGCCAGAGCACCTCGTGCGGTGTATTGTATGCATTACTTAAAGGTATTCACATCGTTCCTTCGTCCCTAGCTACATTAACCATTTAGTCTTCAACTATGCGTTTGTACCGCACGGGTTTCACACACACTCGTACATTGTAACGGTAATTTTTTTACTGTTTATCTCACTCTACACCTCTCTGTTAACAGAACTGGTTTAAGCTTCTCTATTCTTGAACTGATCTGTTTAAATTTTTGTGACCTTCTTTCACTGAAAGCGTTGTTATAAAATCTCACTGTCTGTTGAAATAAAGTTAGTTGTGTTCGTCTGGTCTCCCAATGACTGCCTAACTGGCGATACGCACTTCGTCCCCACTTCCTTTCATTTTGTTGTTTAATTTTATTTCGTAGTGCAACTGTTGGGGCTTCCCTCAGTTTCAAATGGGCACTGAATGGTCTCCCTAGACCCAGGTATTGATAAGTATAAAATGAAAACCAAAACGTAAATACTAAGAAGTTACAGTTTTCGAGGATTCTTTTTCATGTTTATGTCCAGAGCTTGTTGAATCTTCAATTTTGATCGAACCGAATCATAATTAGACTAATAGATACTATGGATGAATATAATAATCTCTGTATTGATAAGTTTAAAATGAAATTAATAGAAAGAAAATGTGACCAAAACGTTAATACTAAGAAGGTACATACAATGTTCGATGATTCTTTTTAATATATCCGTCAAGAAAGTGTTAATTTGATTTATGAATTTGGATGGAACCGAATCAAAATTAGGCTAATAATTGCTATGGAGGAATTTGTCATTTATTCCTCGTAGAAAAAAAGAAAATTTATCTAATAAGAGTAAAAATATATATTTAAGTTTTTACCCTGACATTTCTTACGCTGGTAAATCATTCTGATTGAATCGCCAGTGGCAAATTACTGGTAATACAAGACGGAAGAAATACATTAACAGAATAAAGAAAGTTATCTCGTCTAACAGAAGCAAGCTGCACGACATGTACAGCATTTCCGTGCTAGTTTGAACTGGAGCAGAAAAAATAGAAAAAAAAAAGAAAGTAGGTTTCGCAGTATTTGTGACTGGAAATGTCTATCCAATTCTTGCAGTAACACGTGTTCCCATTTCAGCTTTTCTGATACAAGTCATACTTAACATACTTGGTTTGATACATTTAATATATGAATTAATGTAATATATTGTATAAATACCTAGTATATATGATACATATAAGAACTGAATTCAGCATTTTTTTTATTCCATCATCATCATCTCCTACGCCTATTGACGCAAAGGGCCTCAGTTAGATTTCACCAGTCGTCTCTATCTTGAGCTTTTCAATCAATACTTCTCCATTCATCATCTCCTACTTCGTGCTTCATACTCCGCAGCCATGTAGGTCTGGGTCTTCCAACTCTTCTAGTCCCTTGTGGAGCCCAGCTAAACGTTTGGTGAATTAATCTCACTTGGGAAGTGCGAAAAGCATGTCTAAACCATCTCCATCTACCCCTCTTCATGATCTCATCCTTATATGGCACCCGAGTATTCTCTCTTATAGTTTCATTTCTAATCCTGTCCTGCTATTTAACTCCCAATATCCTTCAGAGGGTTTTTGTTCTCAAATGTACTAAATCTATTGGAGATTGTTTCATGGTCATACCTCGCTTTAAATTGGTTTATGTCTTATATCCCTTAATAGCCAAATTTCGATTTATTATACTGCTGTCTGTAAAATGGCAGTTTTTTTTTTTCAATGGATTAAGCAATTTGCGTTTGAGCGTTACAAGTGGAAACGAAAATCTGTATTGGATAAAAATATGGATTGAAAAATCGAGAAATCATTATTTTATTAAGCCTCTGTGGTATCGATAATTTGATTCTTACATTACTTCCGAGAATATTAAAAAAAAAAGAAAAAACTTTCATTCGTTTTTTTAAAACTTGATTAACATTATTACATAAAGAGCTAATTATTTCAGCTCTGTGTATTAGAAAAATGAATTACCTTTAATGCTAAGTTCGGGTTCAAAGATAAAAAGATAATCTAATGAAATACGATGTGTCAAAGAATCCATGAAATATGTATGATTCCATTTGTTCACTTTGTTTCATTAGAAATTATGTAAATTTGTCCTGGTATAAATTTTGTAGATTTGATTTAAATTTTTAAGGCAGTGTTATCTTATGAATATATATTGGTATGATAAATAATTCATATAACTCTTCCATTCTCTCTCTCTCTCTCTCTCTCTCTCTCTCTCTCTCTCTCTCTCTCTCTCTCTCTCTCTCTCTCAGATATAAATTCTAAAACTACCATTATGTTAAAAATAAACCACACTCCATAATATTTTCCTTAGACAAATAAATAAAAGTCATTAATAGTAACATGCAATGGGCAACACCTTGGTTTAACTAAAGGTCCAAAGACTACTAACGTTATCCCTGGAAACATACTTAAAACCAGAAACATGCCCTTTAGGCGAAAAGGTGAATTATAACCAGAGTAAACTATTTAACATTTGTGTAGCCCTGATGAGAGCCGTAAGGGAATATCTGAAACAGCTGTCGTGCTAAAATAATAAAGCGAACAGTATAGAGGAGTGTTTCGTCTTATGCTTTGGACTTTAAGATAGGCACTGTTTGGAAATGATAGACTTCATGTGCACAACCGTATGTAAGGAAATATATATATATATATATATATATATATATATATATATATATATATATATATATATAAATATATATATATATATATATATATATATATATATATATATATATGTGTGTGTGTGTGTGTGTGTGTGTTTGCATATATATGTATGTGTGTGGTTTTATATATATATATATATATATATATATATATATATATATATATATATATATATATATATATATATATAGTGTATTTCTGTATATATGCAGTCGTATTCGTGTACCCGAGTCGTACAGATTTTCAGACTTCTTCCAAATACTTGAAAATCCATTATTTGTTCTGCCCACTCCACTGATTCCCCTTGTATGAACATCCAAACGACTGAGCTGAGGTGCAGCGCTGTCTTCTCTCATTGTTGCAAAACTCGTAAATTACTGAGGGCATAAAAATCAATCTTTCCGATTGCCTCTGTATTTTCTCCTCCTTTTTCTGTTTCGCTTTGTTTGTCTTCTTTTAGTCTTTTTATTATAATGTATGTATATTGTCCCTATAATTACGTAGGCGTTTCGTTCAGTTTTTTTTTTCCCTGGTTATATTGAATTAATTTATTTATGTTATTGTTAATCGTTGCCTCTGTGCAAAATTTTTTAATATCTTCCAGCATCTGTGACTATTTTGTACATACATGAATATATATATATATATATATATATATATATATATATATATATATATATATATATATATACACATATATATATATATATATATATATATATATATATATATATATATATATACACACGCATATATATATATACATATGTGTGCGTGCGTGTGTGTGTGTGAACATTAATACCAGTATTCAATAACATTGCAAAATCCCCGTGAGAACGTTTTTCCCAAAAATTCTTTTCAAATTATGGGTTTTGTTAGATTTAAGTACAAAAAATAAAACTTTCATTTTATTAAACTTTTGCACTGAGGGTCAGCTTCCCATTCTTTCAGGCCACAAGTTCGGCGAAGGCTGAACTACATCTGGCCGCATTTTTTTTGAAATTGCACAGAATTACAGAAATAGCAATTGCATTGTATTTTTTAAAAAGGTTCATACGTTGTTTTCCATGTAAAAAGTCTCCAGGATCGGGGAGATATGGGGTTCAGCGGTTCTTTTTATTTTTTTTTTTTTTTTTTTTAATTGGTGATTTTCAGGGGGCTTTGTTCGGATGATAAACAACTTTGTCAGGCCTCAACTTCTTCTTTTATCCTTATTTATTCTCTTTTACTGTAAGGTTGACCGCTCGAGTTAACTTTCTTCATGTATTTCTGTTCTTTGCATCTTCCCACCTCACTCCTATACCTCCTCACCTCTGACCTCACTCTTATCCCCCCTCACTACTGTACATCCATCCATCTGATACGCTGACGCCCCACACTCCTCCCCATCACTGTCATGTTGGTAACTGTTGATTAGCCCCAACTCCCTTAGTCAGGTCGCGTATCATGACCTAAGCATCGGTCGAGTGTGCCTTCGCCTCTGCCTTTTCAATACACCTTAGGGTTGTGGTGACCTGGTGGCAGCGTACTTAGCTGGTGATTGCTCAAACTCGTTAGTTCCTTTTGTCGCTGCAACCTCACTGTTTTTGTGAGCTAAGGATGGGGGTTTTGCGGGAGCCTATAGGTCTATGTGCTGAGTCATCAGCAGCCATTGGCTGGCCCTCCTTGGTCCTCGCTTGGGTTGAGAGGTGGCTTGGCCTCTGATCTCTTTTAATATGGATAGTCTCTAGGGCATTGCTTGCTTGATAGGGGAATATCACTGTACCTTGCTCCGCCATTCATGAGTGGCCCTTAAATCTTTAAACAGGCACTCGAGCATTGGTGTCTTCCGTACCCTACAGCATACGTCGCTAGTTCCTTCCAAGAGACCCGCCGTTATTCTGACTTTATACATCTAAAATAAAATGTAATTTGTCTAATTCTACCATTTGTATCTTTCCTGATAGAGAGGGTATGATGAATAATTGATATATGAGCAGTTTCACAGCCTCAAGTATTCCATTTATGTGGTTTGATGACTTGAACTTTTGGTGAATAAAAATTGTTAGTTCACCAAAGCCAAAATTATTCTATTTCAAAAGATGTTTAATCTCTGAAAGTGGTTAATGCTTCAATTTCCTGTGTTCTTCCAAATACCCGGTATTAAAATGAATAACAGGAACTTATTTTTCTTAGTCAGTCTATCAATCATAACAGGTTTTCGAGATTTAGTGTATATGAATGTTTTTAAGCGAGACGTTATATTGAATGGTAGAACTGATGGATTGTCAGAAATTAAAACTATATATATATATATATATATATATATATATATATATATATATATATATATATATATATACATATATATATGTATATATATATGTATATATACATATATACATGTATATATATGTATATATATACATATATATATATAAATATATATATACATATATATATAAATATATATATATATATATATATATATATATATATATATATATATATATATATATATGAATATGCGTGTGTTTGTATGTGTGTAGAGCATGGTATCTTGCAGTCACGTCTTTAAACTTGGTCAATGAAATAAAGAGATAAGCTAAAACCAGAGATTTCATAAAATAAGAGTTATATGACTTATGGAAGATAGTTCAGAAAACTAAACATATGAGAGCAAATAACTGAATGGTGTGATATGTTATTCTAGTTCATTCCTCAGCTGTTCATTCACAACCTCTGGTTTTAGCTTACGAATAACAAACAATTTTCAGAAACATTTATGAATATTTTTTGTATAAACATCCATAGTAAGTTTAGTTGCAGAAGATGTGACTGGAATATTTTTCATTTGCAAATAATCACCGTTACTTTGCACTGCAGTATTAAAGCCTTGAGAAATAATGTGAATTTCATCCCTCATCATCGTCATCATCATCTATTCCTACGTTTATTAACGAATAGGACCTCGGTTAAATTTCACCAGTCGACTCTATTTTGAGCTTTTAAATCAATACTTCTCCATTTATCATCTCCTACTTCACGCTTCATAGTCCTCAGCCATGTAGTCCTGGGTCTTCTCTACTATCTAGAAAACCTCGAAGAACCTGTCATTAACAGTAATTCTGAAATTCTCTTCAGGGAAGTCAATTGTTGAAACCTTATATTTGCCAGTGGCTGATATATTAAATTCTAATAACTCGAAAAATCGTTAAATAGAATATCATCATCATCATCATCATCATCTCCTCCCAGGCCCATTTACGCATAGGTTCTCGGTTAGATTTCGCAAGTCGTCTCTATCTTGAGCTTCTAAATCAATACTTCTCCATTTATCATCTCCTACTTCACGCTTCATAGTCCTCAGCCATGTAGTCCTGGGTCTTCTCTACTATCTAGAAAACCTCGAAGAACCTGTCATTAACAGTAATTCTGAAATTCTCTTCAGGGAAGTCAATTGTTGAAACCTTATATTTGCCAGTGGCTGATATATTAAATTCTAATAACTCGAAAAATCGTTAAATAGAATATCATCATCATCATCATCATCATCTCCTCCCAGACCCATTTACGCATAGGTTCTCGGTTAGATTTCGCAAGTCGTCTCTATCTTGAGCTTTTAAATCAATACTTCTCCATTTATCATCTCCTACTTCACGCTTCATAGTCCTCAGCCATGTAGTCCTGGGTCTTCTCTACTATCTAGAAAACCTCGAAGAACCTGTCATTAACAGTAATTCTGAAATTCTCTTCAGGGAAGTCAATTGTTGAAACCTTATATTTGCCAGTGGCTGATATATTAAATTCTAATAACTCGAAAAATCGTTAAATAGAATATCATCATCATCATCATCATCATCATCATCTCCTCCCAGGCCCATTTACGCATAGGTTCTCGGTTAGATTTC
The DNA here is from genome assembly GCF_036898095.1 of Palaemon carinicauda. Classification (NCBI taxonomy): domain Eukaryota; kingdom Metazoa; phylum Arthropoda; class Malacostraca; order Decapoda; family Palaemonidae; genus Palaemon; species Palaemon carinicauda. Next base: position 128,674,095 of record NC_090729.1, read on the forward strand.
GCAAGTCGTCTCTATCTTGAGCTTTTAAATCAATACTTCTCCATTTATCATCTCCTACTTCACGCTTCATAGTCCTCAGCCATGTAGTACTGGGTCTTTCCTACTATCTAGAAAACCTCGAGGAACCTGTCATTAACAGTAATTATGAAATTCTTTTCATTGAAGTCAATTCTTGAAGTCTTATATTTTCTAATGGTTATGTTAAATGTAAAATCTTGAAGAATCATTAAAAAGAATATATGAAGAACAATTTTTCGTGCCATGAGAAAGATGTAAATAAGTGAATTGTAATCATAATAACCCATGTATATTGTCGTGCATGAATATATAACGTATTTTATTATATATATTTTGCAGAACTTGGTGGATGTAAAAGCAGTAGAAGTATATAGTTATTATAAAGACAACCCGTGGTTGTTTTATATATTCTAGGAAATTATCAAATCTGATAATTTCGTTTGTGGTTTGATTTGCTCGAATGAAAAACACATTTCCAAAATATTCATAGGAACATATTGTTATTCAGATATGCAAATGAAATTAAATTTCTACTGCTCAAAATCCATAAGCCACAATGGGTTCAATTTAGTCCCTTCTTTTCCCTGTTCGATGTGAGGCAGTTTAGAAATTCTGGTGGTGGTTTAATTATGCACTGTCCCTAAGGAACTCAAATGAATGTTTTTCCTGATCCCTCTAAAAAATCCAGTAATGTTTCCTTGGTACACACATTTGTGGTTTGGTCAAAGAATTTTTTTTTATTTGTTACAGACAATATTGTTGGCTTTTCGAACAAATGTGGCCTTCAATTCACAACGAAACTGTTTATTTATTTATTTATTTTTATTTATTTTTTTTTTTTACCCGTCCCCTCTCCCCATTACTCAACAAACTAGTCCTATCATTCTCGACACAATATTTACACACACGCACATCTATTTATATATATATACATATACATATATATATATGTATATATATATATATATATATATATATATATATATATATTATATATATATATATATATATATATATATATATATATATATATATATATATATTTGTGTTTGTGTGTATGAGAGAGAGAGAGAGAGAGAGAGAGAGAGAGAGAGAGAGAGAGAGAGAGAGAGAGAGAGCGTATATCTTGTGTAGTATAGAGTGTAAATAGCAAACCCCTCGCTTCCTTTATTACATGCGTAATAATATTTGTCTCATATCTATGTACAAACATAGCATACCAAAATAGAATATCTGTGGATAATATTTCTTTGCCAATCTAAAGATCATTATTATTATTATTATTATTATTATTATTTGCTAAGGTACAACCCTAGTAGGAAAAGTGGGATGCTATAAGCCCAAGGGCTCCAACAAGGAAAATAACTCAATGAGGAAAGTAGATAAGGAAATAAAAACGAGTTTGAAACTCATTTCTTTATAAGATAAGACTTTAATACACTAACATAATTCCCTGTCAGTCAAAAGAGGATAAATCACCGAAGAGCGATTGGTTGGAAGGATTTGGCACAGGTGTGATGTACGTCAATTAATGGGGCGATAATACCCAACTGGAGGTCACGATCTCCTCAGGTAACGAAGGAGATCTCGTTCGAAACTAATCCACTTTTAACGGATGTGTCGCACGTTTTCTGTTACGATTCCGAGCTGGAACGTGGCAGGGGATTTTCATTTGTGTGAATTGATGAACACGTGGCTCGAGACTAATGAAAACAAACTTGGTACCGTCAACAAGGGATGGTGTTAAACCTACCAGTAGTAAAATACAATTATTATTATTATTATTATTATTATTATTATTATTATTATTATTATTATTATTATTATTCGCCAAGCTACAACTCTAGTTGGAAAAGCAAGATGGTATAAGCCCAAGGGCTCCAATAGGGAAAAATAGCCCAGTGAGGAAAGGAAATAGGGAAATGAATAAATCATGAAAACAAATTAACAATATATCAAAACAGACATGTCATATATAAACTATTAACACCGTCAAAAACACATATGTCCTATATAAACTATAAAGAGACTCATGTCAGCCTGGTCAACATAAAAACATTTGCTCCAACTTTGAACTTTTGAAGTTCTACTGATTCAACTTCCCGATTAGGAAGATCATTCCACAACTTGGTAATAGCTGGAATAAAACTTCTAGAATACTGTGTAGTATTGAGCCTCATGATGGAGAAGGCCTGGCTATTAGAATTAACTGACTGCCTAGTATTACGAACAGGATAGAATTGTCTAGGGAGATCTAAATGTAAAGGATGGTCAGAGTTATGAAAAATCTTATGCAACATGCATAATGAACTAGTTGAACGACGGTGCCAAAGATTATCTAGATCAGGAATGATAAATTTAATAGACCGTAAGTTCCTGTCCAACAAATTAAGATGAGAATCAGCAGCTGAAGACCAGACAGGAGAACAATATTCAAAACAAGGTAGAATGAAAGAATTAAAACACTTCTTCAGAATAGATCGATCACCGAAAATCCTAAAAGACTTTCTCAATAGGCCAATTTTGTTGTGCAGTTGAAGAAGACACAGACCTAATGTGTTTCTCAAAAGTAAATTTGCTGTCGAGAATCACACCTAGAATTTTAAATCATACAAAGTTAAAGAAACATTATCAATACTGAGATCCGGATGTTGAGGAACCACCGTCCTTGACCTACTTACAATAATTCTTTGAGTTTTGTTAGGATTCCACTTTATACCCCATAATTTGCATCATGCACTAATTTTAGCTAAATCTCTATTAAGGGATTCACCAACCCTAGATCTACATTCAGGGTATGGAATTGATGCAAAGAGAGTAGCATCATCTGCATATGCAACAAGCTTGTTTTCTAGGCCAAACCACATGTTATGTTTATATAGTATGAAAAGTAATTCTTATTGTTCTGTCGGACTCTAGAGAAAATATTCAAAGAAAAGAAAGTGTCCAAACTTTAGTAGCATATGAGTCTAAGTGTATAGGGATTGATGATTAGCATTTAAATAACTTAAAAGAATAGATGTTATCTCGGAGAAAACTGGTTTGTGATCTTATTTATCGCAATATCTAGTTACAGGTCTTGTTAATGCCCGTGTTGTCCTTTTTGTAAGGGGAATATTCTCTTATCTTCTCTTGATATTAATTTTAATATTGGTTGTAATGTAGAAACTAGGACCAATGATATCATTGAAGCACCGTAACTCAAAATCATTTAGATGTAGAGGGATATAGTATTGGTGGATGAGGTGATAAAAGGAGTATGATAAAAGTATGATAAAGTTTTATAAAAGTATGATAGAGTATGATAGAAGGACTGCAACTTCGCCTAAACATAACAGTGATCGAAGAAACCAGTGATACCCAATATTGGAGTAGTATTGACACGTATCTTCTTTGTTCTTTCCCATGTAATATATCAGGGTTTTTTGTGGGTGTGTTTTCACACACACACACACACACACACACACACTCTCTCTCTCTCTCTCTCTCTCTCTCTCTCTCTCTCTCTCTCTCTCTCTGATATTTCCCTTAACAATTTTCTCGATAGTTTTAATGTTTCAAAACGTAGACTTGCAAATTGTAACAACGAACTCTTCCCATCTTCACCGACAAAGAACATCATAAAATAGAAGTGATACAAATTTAAATCGGAATACTGTTTCAAAATCGTGTAAAAGTTGTAAGAACTTTTTAGTTTATCAATATCTGGTTTTCTGACGTATTATCTAGGTGTAGTATGCTACCACCCTTTTTCTCAAAATAATTTACAAATTCGATATGCATATAATCAAACAAAATTAATTTTATATGCAGATAAGTTTAATTTCTTTTCACAGTTCATTTAAAAAATGTTTTACTCTGGTTCTCTTTTGTAATAACTTTTTTTTTGCAATAAGATGAGGAAGTCATCAATATATAGATATATCTATTGTGTACTGATGTTTTATTATTCCGTTTAGAAATGTTGATTGAATTAATTTCTAATTCGATTAAGTGTATTATTACTTTGAATTTTATGGAATGATAAAAAAAGAATATTAAATAACAGTCAATTGCAAAAATTATCTTTACATGTGTGTTTTAAGTTTGCAAACTACTCGCGCGCGGGAACACACACATGTGTGGATGTATGTATGTATATATATATATATATATATATATATATATATATATATATATATATATATATATATATTTTTCCGGTTACGCTCAGCGGCATTGTTGTACGTATAACTACTCGGTCTTTCCCCATCCCTTTGGAGAGGGGAAAAGGGAATAGTCATACCCTTATGAGAGTGGTTTGAGTATGATAGGCGAAGAGGCATTTCTATCCAAATATCTAGCCGACATTTTTGACTGGTCGCTCACACTAGCACAAAGTATATATGTATATATATATATATATATATATATATATATATATATATATATATATATGTATATGTGTATATATATATATGTATATATATATATATATATATATATATATATATATATATATATATATATATGTATATGTGTATATATATATATATATATATATATATATATATATATATATATATATATATATATATGTATATCTATCTATCTTGAGCTTTTATTTCAATACTTCTCCATTCATTATCTCCTACTTCGCGGTTCATAGTCCTCAGCCATGTAGGCCTGAGTCTTCCAACTCTTCTGAACGTTTGGTGAACTAATCTCTCTTGGTGAGTGCGAAGAGATTGCCCAAACCATCTCCATCTACCCCTAATCATGATCTCATCCACATATGGTACTCGAGTAATCTCTTATAGTTTTATATCTAATCTTGTCCTGCCATTCAACTTCCAATATCCTTCTGTGGGCTTTATTCTAAAATCTACTAAATACATTGGAAATTGTCTCGTTATCATACCATGACTAACGTCCATAGAGTAACACTAAACTTATATATAGTCAGATTTTTATATGTAACTTTTGGCAATTTGATTTTCTAATTTTGCTTAACCCAGCCATTGTCTGATTTGCTTTTTTCCAATCTTTCACTAAATTATAATTCTAAAGACCCTGTATTGGAGATCATAGTTCCTAAATACTTAAATTATTTTACCTCATTAATCCTTTCTCCTTCTAATAATATTTAATTTTCCATTGCATACTCCGTTCTCATCATCTCTGTCTTTCTTCTATTTATCTTTAGCCCAACCTCGTGTGATATTTCATGCATTCTGGTAAGCAAGTATTGCAAATCCTGTGGTGTTCTGCTAACAAGGACAGCATAATCAGCATACTATAGGTTTGCTAAATTCCTATCACGATTCCAGTCCAATCCTTCTCCACCATCTCTGACCGTTCTACGTATTACAAAATCCCTGAGAAGGATAAACAACATAGGTGACAACACATTCCCTTGTAGGACTCTGCTGTTCAGTGTAAATATATGTACATTATATTGGTTCCGGGAGCCTAGTGATTAGGGACTATTAATAGCCACTGATCGTGAGCTGGAAGTTAGAATCCTTCTCGCACTTCGGAAAAGTTTCCAGAAGTGTTCAAAAACTTCCTGTCCCTCTGCGATAGCGATTGGAACTTCAATGGAGCGTGTGCAGTAGTTCTACCTGCTGAGACATCAACAGCCATTTCTGGAGCCCTCCCTCATCCTAGCATAGGTGGAAACGGGCTGAGCATATGCATATATGGTCGGTGTCTACGGCTTGTCGTTCATAGGTAACCTTTTTATTATTTTTCTTATCCTTGTTTTTTTCAGCTCAGTTGGGTACTAACAATATGCAACAGCACTGAAAAGGAAATCAAAATCATATCATTCCATAATACTTTTGTATATATTTTTATATGTGAATGTATGTGTGTATATTTAAAAGCTTAAGAGTCACCTCTCAAGCGAAAAGTCAAATATTGCGAAAAGTGCAACATAGCGAAACGTTAGATATAGCGAAAAGTAAAAAATAGCGAAAACAAAACATGTCATGAACCGCAATGTCACTTAGGCATCAACTCATTCATTTAGGAATTATTTCGCATAATTGTATGTTAATTAGCTTGGAAATCGTTGCATTTCTTTTAAAATGAACACAACGTTGTAAAGTAGAAATATCACATGAAAGTAGGTTTTTTTATTATCATCTTGATAATCCGAAGTTACAGCAAATCAAAGATAGAACCGATGCATCTTCGTGATCAAGATGGATGAGATGGAGTCTGTACCATTATTAAAAATGTCGAAAATATTGAATACTCATAAAATCTTGTTGTGATTGGAACTAAGATATAATGGTTAAGGAGAGTTATTTTGTGTGTATTTAAGTGGGGGAATGAAAAAAAAAATATTAAACAGCATTATTTTTTCCAATGATATTTTTTATAATAAACAACGGGATTTTTAGAACATTTATGTATCTTTAAAAAATTCATTTAGAAATACCCCATTTCGTTGACATAAGATTATTTGAGACACCTTATGAATACAAATTAAGGTCATGAAACTTTATAGTGTTTTGATAATGAAGTTTGAAATATTTGCTGTGTTAGTTTTATGAACGCGAAATTCAATATATATTTTTCTTTAGTCTGTCAGACAATCTGTTAAGATTAGCGAACCACTAATCTCGTAAAAAGATACGGTTAATATGTTAGTTTTAATGTAAACATTTTATATAATTATAATAATTTCCTTGATGATACACTTATAGTATTATATGATTTTATGGTAATGTTTGTCATTCAAACATTTTTACTTCGTAGTTTTTAACATTTTAACATTTTAATCAGAGGTGCCATAAATCTTTATTTAAGGATTTTTACGATACACATATTACGTTTATTTAAAGATTATTACTAATTTGTAACTTAGCTGTTGTTGTTTCTAGTATTTATATTGCTATTAATTCTTTATGATTTTATTATCTTTGGATCTATAGAGATTATGTTTGATGGTATGTTGATAATTATCATGTGAAAAACATGGAAGTTGAAAATTCAAAGTAATTAGAGTTGAATAGTTAATAATTTTATGTAATCAGTGTATGTCAAACTTCGTGTTCCTCATTAGAAATTGTTTTAAAGCTTCTTGAAAAGAATTTAAGTGTATGGATGATGAAAATTCTGTCAATACAAGCCATAGGAAAGGAGGAAAGGTTTAGGTTACATAGAAACCTTTTAGAATTCGAATTTTGTATAATGATATGTTACAAAAGAATAATCCGAAGAAATACAAAAAAGTAGAATAATCATAATGATTTAGCACATCTCACTTATAGTTTCATATAAGAAATACCCCATACTCTTTATCTAGACTTTTCACCAAAGGGGCAAATTTTGAAACTATAAATCCAAAGTAGGCGAGGTTCTGAAATGTTTTCACAAACAGACGCAGTATTGGAGATCTTTTTCTTATCAAAGGCAAATTCCACAAATGCTTAGCAGTAATAATAATTAGGTTTAATTTGTCCCCCTACTTCATGTGGTATATAGGAAGAACATATATAACTTCAAAACAAGATGCTTTACTATAATCTCTTTTATAGAATAAAGAGCAAGTGTCTTGATATATATATATATATATATATATATATATATATATATATATATATATATATATATATATATATATATATTCTTTTCGGTCGTGCACAGCTCTCCCGTCCATCGTGTAGTGGATAGAGAGAGTAGCCATACCCCTATCATATGGGATTGCATGTGCGTGTGTAAATGTCCATCTACATATTAGGCCGTAATTTTTGACCGCTCTCGTTCACTACTGATAATATAAACAGCGATGATAATGATAATACGAAGCGTAAATGTAGACGTTGTATGGCTTGTTTAATGGGTTTTATATGGGTAATAGATTATAGTCATCACTCAGAAACGCTAAGAAATTTTGAATATCTTAATTATCTTAAACTATTTCGTTCTTTTTCTATTATGTTTTCTCCACTTACTGGACAAAAGCTCTTTAGAATCTGAAGCAGCAAGAAAGGCTATGTAAATGGGGTCCTCTGCTAATTGACGCTAACAAATGCGCTAATTGGAATCCCTCTATTCGTTATTGTTTGTTTTACTGGGTTAGTTGCTCAGTGCCACTCGTCGGACGTTTTAAAAGATTTGATGCTTGAAATTATGGTTTCTTTCATAATTTCAATCCTCATTTTTATACTATAAGGGATATCTTTGTGATGTTCTCTTTCTCAAAAATATAAAGAGACGGTCTTTGGTAGACATTGATGGACATTTGCCGTAAAAAATATTATAACTAAATTAATACATTAGGAGGTGTTTATTGTAAAATTAGACAGTAAGGCATTTAACATAAATAAATAATGTAACTGATAAATTAGGAATTGTTTACTGTAAAATAAGTTTTTTGTCGAGTTAATTTACATTTATTCCCGAATTTCATATTTTCTCGTTAAAAATTAAGTTTCTAAAGATAAGATCATTTATTAATACCTCCCTTGATCAATTTATTTCCACCAGTGATATTGATCGTAATATTCTCGCACGACAATTAAACAAATAATATTTTTTCTTTCTTTGTAGTGTTAGTAGGAAGTATGCACAAACTTTGCTATGTTCGCGAATGTGTTAGATAAACAATACCACATAAATGGAGATTTCCAATTGATCCTTGTGTCTCAGTAGTAGATGTGGTGCTCTTGAAATAACCAGAATTTCGTCTTTCGTTAATATTCAATTGGGGGGAATCCTTTTATCTCTATTTAGAAGGAAGAATAAAGTCTAGTTTTGCTGAACGTTGGGCTGATAGATGTTTACAGATTTCATTATCTGTAGATAGTAGTATTGGGGATTCCATGAACTATTTGTGTTCTCTGTATCAGCTTATGGACTTAGGGCTTGGGGTCGTGGCCGTCCATTGTCATTGAAGATAAACGCTCAGGTTATGGCTAACCTAAAAACGCTTTCTTATTGTTGTTGTGGTGCGTCTAACGTCTAATTGTTGAAAGATATATTATTATTATTATTATTATTATTATTATTATTATTAGTAGTAGTAGTAGTAGTAGTAGTAGTAGTAGTAGTAGTAACAGCAGCAGCAGCAGCAACTTTACTACTACTACTACTCATCCCCAGATTCGAGTGGCACTGGATTCAAAAGGATATACTTGTTTTAGGGAATGTGTTTTCAGTACACCTCATGCCATACACTGTAGACATTATTTAAGGGGCTTTGTTACATTCTACTATGCCATTGTTCCCACTTGTTTTCCCCGGAGTTGCACATTTGCATGGAATGGTCTCCAAGGGCCCAGCACCGGGCCTTATGGTCCCAAATTCATAAATTTCATGTAATCTGATAGGAATATTCAACAACATGAGGTAGTTATCCTTATACCTTGGTTACCCTTACATAGCCTTTTAATCTGTTCCGGTGTCTGTTATGGTTCTGTAATATAGAATATATATTTCCCCTATGAGTATCTTTTTCATGGGGTTGGGGGTTTGGGGAGGGCTACATAATGGCAGCCCGTAGGGAGTCTGCTCTACCCATCATTCGAGAGAATTTATCTCATGCAGTCTAACTCTACGTGCGTGACGTCCAAGAATTGCAGATCATAGCCGATCTTTTGGCATAGTTATTGGTGAGAGAGTTTGTTACTACGGGAAATACAAACCATCGTCCTTTAAGCAGGGAATATGTCCCTATATAAAAGACTCAGGTTTGTATAGCTAGGAAAAGTATACATCACTGAAAACTTTGTGATAAGTTCGTACGTTAAATACAAATTATCGTCCGTTAACTAAAGGAATTTTGTTTGTATAGTTAGGGAAAATACAGATTACTATGCAATTTGTGATGTTTCTAGAAATTGAGGCACATGGCGTCCTCAGAGGAGGCCAGAGCCACAACCTCTGGCTTCCAAAAAGGTCTTAACCTGTGAGACAAAAAGGAACTTAAAAGGTCTTGTTTTGTGTATAGCAGAGGAATCTCCCGGCGAATATCTTCGACAATTGCATATTAAAATTTCATTTACGGATATAACAGTAAATGAGACAATTTAGGGAACCCTAAGCTCAATTTGCCATTAGGATGCGTGACCTTAGCCATCTCAAATAACACCCTGGCCGAAAATCGAAAGAAGTCCCCTTCATGTTTTAAATGGTATAAATTTTTTCGGAAAATAAATGATGTTGCTATTGGTTCCTCTCTATTCGACCTATTCGACCATGTTTTTTTTTTTTTTTTCTGAACTTAAGAGGACCTTCAACGCCCACCCTAAGCTTGGGACATATGCTCAATAATATCCTAAACATGAACCTCTCTCTCTCTCTCTCTCTCTCTCTCTCTCTCTCTCTCTCTCTCTCTCTCTCTCTCTCTCACACAAACGGTAATACTAAGATATATAAATTTCAATTTACCATTAATTGACATTTGAATTTAATGGCATTATAGATGTATGTCAATTTGCTGCAAACAGTTATTTTTTTAACAATAGCATACCCAAGCTGTTTAAAATCTCCATAATATGCCATAGGGCCTAAACACGAAGTCTGGACCCATAGGGCCATAACGTACCATCACAACTAAGGTGGACTAACAATGCATATACTACTCAGGGGCCAGTTGTGACTCCGGGAGACTAACCTGGGTTAGACGACGGCAAATCCCAGTCATAGGTTGGACCAAGGTACTTGTTGCCTGCCTATACAGTAGTTATACAGGGTCAAGTGGTTCCATCTATCTTATAGAGTTACGGCCAGGAAAAGAAAATTACAGATATGCCTGATATCAAAATAATCTTATATCTCGGTGATTAGATAAGAATTCCCTCTGCGGCATACAATAGAGATTTCTAGGGAGAACACATATAATTTTATTTAGTTATTCATCATTTATACAAAATGTTGGAATATATGAAAGCGTCATCTGGTTTGTCTATTGAATTTTAATTACAGGATATTATTGTGAAAAATATTCATGCGTGTACTTTCCTCTATTATTCATCAAGTTTTAAGTGATGCTTAATGATTAAACACGGATACTTAAATACTTCACTTTGATCAGACCTTTAATAGGCTCCAAAAGGTATAACGGTACTCAAGCCCATTATTATAAGATGATAATGATAATGTAATGCTATTTTGTTATCAATATCAAGTTTAGATAACTAATAATATTTTTTTTTTTTTTTTAGAATTAAAAGTGTTGTAACTTTTGGATCTTTTATATTTTAAAGCGTTGATTCTGATTGCAAATGGCCTGTGGGTGCATTATAATCCACTTTTACGTATCAAGCCGGTGAAAATAAGTTTTCAAGTGTGCGATAAAATTGGAATTCAATCTAAAACTTTGACTTAATTGTTTTCATAATTAGGAAAACTGAAGGATTTTTTTCTCGTTGATTATTTCGAGTTCGTGATTTTTTTTCTCCTGCATTTGATTCTGATCCATGAGCTTTTTATGGTGAAAGTTACCTAGACCTAGAAAATTACCAAGTCTCTCTCTCTCTCTCTCTCTCTCTCTCTCTCTCTCTCTCTCTCTCTCTCTCTCTCTCTCTTGCGGAATTACCATTTGCACTCTCCAAAATACGTTGGCAAATTTTCATGCTCATTTATTCACACTTATAATGTATGGTTAGTGTTCTTAATACATAAGTATATATATATATATATATATATATATATATATATATATATATATATATATATATATATATATACTATATATATAAGATCAGCGCTAATGCTTCCTCCCCACCCAAGCTAGGACCAAGGAGGGCCAGGCAGTGACTGCTGATGATTCAGCATATAGACATATAGGCTCCTCCAAACCTCCCATCCTTAACTCACAAGAATGGTGAGGTTCCAGCGACCTAAGAAACGAACAAGTTTCAGGGGGACTCGAACCCCAGTCTGGCATTCACCAGTCAGGAACGTTCGAATGGTAGTCAGTGAATTGCCGTACAGTATTCGTAAGGAATTATTCCCACCCCAAAGATTAAACACAATTCCTTCTTTGGTTATGATAGATATGGCTGATGTTTCTGTCATCAAATTTGGAAAGTTTTAATACTGTAATCATCCAGGAGACTTCCCTAGACCATTGGGAAATGATGTCTTCTCCTCCTCGCATATGATTATGAAGAGGAAGAAGAATGAAATCATTAATTAAAGTAGCTGTGTCAGTTCTTGTTAACATTGAATTATCGTGAATTTTCAAAAGCTAGGTTAAAGTTGAAAGGTGCTACGCTATTATTAATTTTTATTGAGCCTTTGATAAAAATTGTATTTGTGAGTATCGGAAAGGGCATTTTATTTTGAGATATTCATTTCAACGGTAAAGTATTGAAATATAATTAAATTGTAAATTATGTGAGAAAAAAAAACAAAGAAATTACATATTTAAAATCAATTATGATAAATATATCTTGGGTCGTCGTCTTCGTAAATTCATTGTTGTATTTTTTTCACTTAAATTCTTCTAACATGAAATATATGAAAAATTTTGTTTTTACTCATATATATATATATATATATATATATATATATATATATATATATATATATACACATATATATATATATATATATATATATATACACGCACACACACATACTAAGTTTTCATATCAGCATGCGCATATGGCTAAATCTATGAAGATCATGAAATACTTTCAGATGGAAGAAAAATTATTTTTAAGAAGAGACATCCAATTATCAAGAGGAAGCCATTAAACAGTTTTATCCTATGAAATAATTTTAGAGATTCTTTGAAGATTAATTGTTTTTCCTTCATTTACATAAAAATTCCAATTGCAATTTAACGAGCCACTGCTGGAGACATTATTCTTCCTCAAGATCGTAATTAGTTTAGTCCACTCAAACAAAAAATAAAATAAAATTATAAGACCTGAAATAGATTTAAGATTAGAACTGTATGCATTAATAAATAGACATTATGGTTATTTTTTTAACGATGCATGATTACGAAATATAGATTAATTTGGGAATATTGCGAACTAACTCGAATACAATATGTGGATAAGATCATGGTGAGGGGTAGATGGAGATGGTTTGGGCATGGCCTTTGCACTCCCCAAGAGAGATTAGTTCACCAAACGTTTAATTGGGCTCCACAAGGCACAAAAAGAGTTGGAAGACCCAGTCCTACATGGCTGATGACTGTGAAACGTGAAGTAGGAGATGATGAATGGAGAAATTTTGTTTTAAAAGCTCAAGATAGAGAGATGACTGGCGAAATCTATCCGAGGCCCTTTGCGTCAATAGCCGTAGGAGGGAATGATGATGATGATGAAATAGAGTTATAGTAATCATTAGAATCTTAAAATATAAATTGTCATTCTTTTAGCATTAAAAAAAATGAATAATAAAGGAAAGGATTCAATGCGAAATATTTGTTTTTGAGGCTTGTGCAAATTAACAGGGAGTTTTCATTTTACTTGCAACTCTCAATATTGAATGTGAATTGTCAGTATTTTAATAACCTTTCCATATTTCAGCTCCATGAATAAATATGTAAACTATATCAATTAACCGCAATTGTGCGCTTAATTGTATTAACAATGTTAATAGACAGTTGGTCTTCATCAGGAATATCCTTTAAAACGATAATAACATTACCTAATTGAACTGTGGTTATTGGAAGTCATATATTACTCATTCATGGTGTTTTTACCGCTCCCCCCCCCCTCTCTCTCTCTCTCTCTCTCTCTCTCTCTCTCTCTCTCTCTCTCTCTCTCTCTCTCTCTCTCTCTCTCATATATATATATATGTATATATATATATATATATATATATATATATATATATATATATATATATATATATATATATATATACTGTATATAATATATATATATATATATATATATATATAAAAATAAATAAAATATCCTTTTTGATTGGGGATACCTTAACGTGGTGAAAGAATTTGTGTATCGTCATGATCAACAAAGCTAAAGCTGTACTAGTCAGGGCACCCCATATTAGATTGGTTTGCAGTGTGCTATCAGACGAAAAACTCCTACCATCACCAATCCGCAATTGGCTAGCGTTGTGATGAAAACTGACCAAACCTCACATATGCATTTGTTGTTGTTGTTATTAACATACACACACGTACATACATATGTGCATACACACATATTTAGTAGAGTACATTATCGTTTTAATTCCAAGATACGTTTCTATCTGAAAACGAGTAATTCAAAATTAATTTTTGAAAAGAAACAATAGCAATAGGAGTGATGTTTTTCCACGAACGAGAGTTGTTGTGGCCTGTTGGTAACGTCTTTGCCCGGTGATTGGTAGACTGGGGTTCGAGTCCCGCTCAAACTCGTTAGTTCCTTCGGTCGCTGCAACCTCACCGTCCTTGTGAGCTAGGAATGGGGGTTTTGGGGGAGTGGAAATTGATCTATATGCCGAGTCATAAGCAGCCATTGCCTGGCCCTCCCTGGCTCTAACTTGGGTGGGGAGGGGGCCTAGGCACTGATCATATGTATATTGCCCTGCTTGCTAGGGCAATGTCACTGTCCCTTGCCCCTGCCATGCATAGGCGGCCTTTAAAAAATGATAGTAACTTAGTATTTTCAATACATTTTCAATATAAGATAAGGAATATCAAAAGATAAATTACATTTGGACGAAGATTATACAATATACAGTTACTGTATGTTTTACAACAAAAAGAGAGAGAGAGAGAGAGAGAGAGAGAGAGAGAGAGAGAGAGAGAGAGAGAGAGAGAGAGAGAGAGAGAGAGGATCAATATTGCCAGAGTTTAATATTTTATTTAAGGAAAGAACTAATGAAAAAAAACCACTTAATTAGGCTTTGCATTTTTAAATCTATTTATTATATTCATGACGCTTAGATTGACTTAACTCCAAAGATACCTACAACCTATTTAAGTATGAAAGTGGTTGTAGAATTATATGAATTAGTTTTGTTAAAGGTGTTCAGTATCTTCTTCTGAATCTTTGCGAATGGCAGGTAAAGTGTTTGGTAGAGGATCCTAAACTATATGGTAGTTCCCTTGCTTAATATGGAATTAATGGTCTATTGCTGTGCTTATCGCTTCTTTTCGTGCTGTATAAGCAATTTGAGGACTTCAACAACTCTACGGTATGTGCGCTCCATGTTCTGGTCCTTATGATGTATGGTGCCCATGCAACTATGTATGAAGGTTATAAGATCATTTGGATTAAATCCTCTCTAATCGTTGATAGTTTCTACCTTCCGGTGGCGTAATAGTTCTAATGGGTCAAAGTCCTTTGCCGTCACCTATCCAGAGGGGACTTCCAAACAAATTTTGACCTAATTTGTCACGATGTACTAGCTGTAATTATTCGTTCTTCACCTTTGACGATGTTTTCGAATAAAAACCCTTAATTGATTATGCAAAATGAGGGCAAAAATTCTATCACAATTCGTTCAAGTGATAGTGTGTTTCCTTTTCCTAGACACACTTTGAACCTTAAGGTATCCTTGATGCTGATATTTTTTCAGTAACCGTTTAGGACATTCGAGAGTTCAGGGTCCCTGGCGCCTTTCTGAATGTCTGTCATATTAAAGTTGCTCCTTTTTTTCTGAAATCTTCCCAACTGCTCCTCAGCTAATAGGACTTCAATATTTGGATCATCCAGTAATACACTGTATAATAAATGCTTTTATTTGGTGATTAGAGTTCGTAATAATATTACAATTATTATTAAAAACTTACGAAATCACATAATAGAAATGTGGAAATCACACTATCATAAACATCGTTCATTTTTGTTTTAATCCTGGTCAGCATATGAGCCTATCTGGGGATAAAACGTATGGAGACAGATAAGCAGACAATGAGAAAAATGATTATGCTGAATAAAATAGGAATTGAAGGAAGAGTATTATATCTTACAGATGAAAGATAGAAAACACACAGAAAAAGTAGCAGAAATTAGGATAATAATAATGAATTTAGTAATTATGATGTGAAATTTATTTTTGTATTAATGTTTAACCACTTTTTATTTTTTTTAACTCGTCAGAATTATTCCCCAAGGAAATATCCATCGAACTCCAAGGGCTTAAGTTAATTTTTTGTAAAAATTAAAATTTTTACGTCCAATCGTATTTTTTACCAACTGACTAATTAGGAAATATACATAATTTACAAAACTTATAATTGGTGCTCTGGATTGGTGTGAGATACTGCATATTCAGTTGACAGGATGGCATTGTAAGTATTTTTTCAATTGGTCTTCGTCTTTGTATCACTCTCGACAAATACAATTTCTATGATTACCATACAAATTAGTTGCTTATACTTGCGTCGTATTTTTATGAACGGTAATTGTATTAACAATTCTAAGATATAAATTTTATGCATATTGTCATTTAAATTCACGTAAGCTTTAGTGCCAATAGCCTTTGGAAATTCTATGACTGAAATACGTTGATTGTAATGAACCATCAAAGAGATATCGTAAAATTATCGCAAACACTTGGAATCAGATTAAACTAGAGAAACACTCTAAGACTGCAGACCTCCGCCACGGCAGCTTATTTCTCGAAATTAGGTTGCCTTTCTCAGAATCAGTTTAGACCGTACGCGTTGGGGTTAAGGTAAAGGTTAATTCGGTCAACCTTGTCTTCGACTTTGACCTTGACCTTTGACCTAGGACTTTCATAATTGAATCACTTCCACATCTCAACATAACAATTAATCCCTGAAAGTTTCACTACTCTAGGAGTAAAATTGGGGCCAGGAAGTTGTTCACAATCAAACAAACAGGCAAACAGACAAACAGTAGGTAAAACATAACCTCCTTTCAACTTCGTTGGGAGAGGTAATGACTACAATTTACGTTCGAGGTTGCAGAAGAAACAAAGTTGTTGCACTGCTGTAATTTACATTTTAAACGAACCGTCAGAACGAGCATTGGTTTCATTAAGCCTCGGAGGCTGATGAATCTCCCAGATAAGAAGCTTTGCCCCAAGAGGCCTTCCTCTTACTTAATTAGCTTGATTCCAGTCTTAAAGCGCTGCCAGATGAAAAACTTCGAAAGAACAAATAAAATGTTGTTAAGTTTAGAAATATCTTTGAGATTTAAGAATCCCCTCCGTCACCTTCTTCATTTTCTTTGACCAAAAGCTGGTGATCATCCTTGACCCACATCCTATCCCAAGCCACCTACAAATAAAAGTTGCAGATTATCCCATAACCTAAATCACCTATAAACCCCAAAAACCAACCAATACCTACGGGCTGCAAGTGTGCAAGAGCCCGTGCCTGATCTACAACAACAACAACAACAGCAAGAATCTCTCTCTCTCTCTCTCTCTCTCTCTCTCTCACATTTTGAGGATGCGGATTATATGAAAATAGCATTGATTCGCTCATAACTTCTTGAGGAGATGGCTTTTCCATTTCTGTTTGTTTAATTAGCCTCCCCAGTTTTCATATTTCAACTGGGAAAACTGGAAAACACATTTTCTTGAAATATGCCATATAGGTTTGTCAGTCTGATATACACGAACCCTTTGATGTGATACAAAACACAGTTCAGAATCAGACATGAATTTGAGTGAAATATTTTCAAGACGTAATAGAGACCGGGAGGAAGGAAGCTATAAACTTTTTTTTTTTTTTTTTTTTTTTTTTTTTCTGGAATGGACAGCGAAGGGATGGGGTTAACTTAAGATCAGCTGTGGGTTGTCGTCCTTCCTCTAGAGATTTTTATGTTCGTTCTTTCTTGTTCTTTGTATGTTTTCATCTGTCTGTTCAGTTTTGTTTTATAGAAATTAGTCATTAGCTCTGTTGTTAGCTTTCCTTTATTTATTGTTATTAATTACTAAGACATAATCTTGGCGTTTCTTCGGTTTTTGTTCTGCTCGTTAAAACATGTTCTAATTAGTTTAAAGGTTTGCAAAACATTTTAGCTTACTCATTTGTGTTTAAAATTTTTAATTTGCACAATTTTCATTAACATTCTACAGTAGTAAAATAAATATATCTCAATCTAGATTACTAGGAAACATTTTGGTTTATATTAAAAGTATTTATGAATAGTTTATATGTGAAAGATCTATTTTAATATTGTTATTGTTCGTAAAATATTTTATTTTATCTGTTCATTACTTCTTTTGAAGTTTATTTATTTCTTTATTTCCGTTCTTCACTGGGCTATTTTCCCTGTTAGAGCCCTTGGGTTTAAAGCATCCTGCTTTTCCAACTAGGGTCGTAGCTTAGCTAGGAATAATAATAATAATAATAATAATAATAATAATAATAATAATAATAATAATGATAATAATAATAATAATAATAATAATGATAATGACATGTATTTTTCTCAACCAAATAATACCTACGTCATTTCTATAGTATAGGTTATTTAGGCTTCTTTTAATATATAGATTCCTTAGAATTCTTGGTTATACTTTATATAACTAACCTATATATAATAGATTATTTAATTCTAATTACTTTTTTACAAAAGAATATATTCTCAGAATTACATTTCAAAAATGATTCCAGGAAACAATGATATGTTCTCATTAGCAATAAATCTACCAAAGAGGATAATCTCTTCTTAAATTATTTTTTTTTTTAGCAATATATTTCTTGCCTGCCATCAAATAGGGATTCATATATCAAAATTTTCTAGGTCAGCTTTATCGGGATATCCTGTAATTATCTAGGTATCGATTAGAAGAGATTTTATACTAATTTCTATGTGATAAAGTACAAAATTTTATCCGGTAACGAGCTAAACGTCCTATGGTTTAGAGTTAATCGTTTCGGGCTTGTTTTATATATATATATATATATATATATATATATATATATATATATATATATATATATATATATATATATATATATATATATATATATATATACTGTATATATATATATATATATATATATATATATATATGTTTTAAAAAAGCATGTATACTGCTACTAATGCTAATACTATTATCAGTAATTTTATTATTATAATCGTCCTTGTTATTGTTAGTAATAATAATAATAATAATAATAATAATAATAATAATAATAATAATAATAATAATAGTAATAATAATAATAATAATAATAATAATAATAATAATAATAATAATAATAATAAGGATGATGAGGATGAAATGGATAATAAAAGTCTTGGGAATCAGAACTACCGTCCACTAAAACGAAAGACGACAAGTTATATTACCTGCTTATTATGTAATAAACAGACTATTGTATTACACACATTGCAGCAAACTGGAATTATACTTGAAACAAGTGTGTAACAAATACTTAAAGATAAGAGGAGTTAAATAATGCCCTTTTTTACCTATTCATTCCTTGATTGATGTTATATTGTCTAGGGTTTGAATTAGAGAACATTTCAACACAATACTGAACCTGGTCATAGTGCCGTCATTGCTCCTTAAATTGTCCTCTGTAGGTATTGCTTAAAAGTCTTTATTATTACTATTATTACTTGCTAAGCTACAACCCTAGTAGCAAAAACAGGATACTATAAGCCCAAGTGACCAAACAGGTAAAATAGCTCAGTGAGGAAATATACTACAATAGAAGTTCAAGTGCAATAACATTAAATTAAATCTTTCACATGTAAACTATAAAAACTTAAAAAAAGGAAGAGAAATAAGATAGAAAAGTGTACCCGTGTGTAACCTCAAACAAGAGAACTTAACCCTAAGACAAGGGAAGACCATTGTACAGAAGCTATGGCACTACTCAAGACTAGAGCTCACTGGTTTGATTTTCGGAGTGTACTTCTCTTAGAAGAGTTGCTCACCATAGCGTAAGAGTCTCTTCTACCCTTACGTAAAGGAAAGTAGCCACTGAACAACTACAGTGCAGTAGTTAACCCCTTGAGCGAAGAAGAATTGTTAGGGCATTTCAGTGTTGTCAAGTGTATTAGAACAGAGGAGAATGTGGAAAGACTGTTCCAGACTAATCGGTGTATGTGTAGGCAAAGGAAAATGAGCCATATCCACAGAGAGGGTTCCAATGTAATACTGCCTGGCCAGTCAAAGGACCCATTAACTCTATCAGTAGTATCAGAACGGGTGGCTGGTGCTCTGGCCAACCTACTACAGCGTTCCTTACCTTTTAGCCTTCTATGATACCTCCGTTCCCGCTTCATATCTTCCATTATATGCTGTTCAACCTCTCATAACTTTTAATTTATAGTGCAAGTTATGAATATGCTCCCAGGCCCCAGTGCCTGCACGTATTACCCAAATTCTTAAATCCAATATACTTTGTTCTCTATTAAGGGATCTTCGGTTCATATCAAAGGAGAGATTACGGTAAAACTGACACCTTCCGTTCCTCGTTCAGGTAATTTTAGTCTGTGTTGACCAAAGTAGGGCAATGTACAGTTAGGTACAGGAATTCCTGACATACCTTGCTCTTAGGAAGTGCACCCTGTCACACCCTTACTGCAGTGCGAGCAACCAAACTTTTAGTATAGGAAGAGATTACAGAGGTAGCGGGCGGGGCTACACACAAGGACTCGCCGCGTTTTAAGGGTGCACTTCCACAATGAGAATTGTACCAGAATTTCTGTGTCCAACTGTACCTGATAGACAATTGTCAAAGCGGAAATGTTTTCTAGTAATTTCATCCCAAAATAGTATCTTTCATCGGAAGAGACTATATGCACTGCAATGAATGTATATTTACATGCCTACGAGTGAGTAATATACTGCCAACGTCAGAAAGATGTCTGAAATAAAATGTCACAATATTGATTACTTTCTGCTGTTCGTCGAAAATCTGAAGTATGAAATGAAAATAGTTTTTTCCCCATTGCTTTTAGTTGAATTTCTCTGTCAGACACCTGCCTCTGTCATGAATAGGACTCAATTTGAAATATTTCTAGATGTTGCCGACATTCGCTGTAGTAGTAAAAAAAAAAAATGTTACTTTGACGAGGGCTTTTTCGTACATGACAAACAAATCCAGGTATCGAGTTATAAAAAGTTTTGGATGTGAGTCATGTTCAGCCATTTTCATTCACAGTAATCGTTGATCAATATAGTGGGAAGTAAAATTCCGAAAGAACATCCAAGATTTTGTTTGTTTACATAGCAGGATGAGATGAATTGGTCACAGTCGGATAAATTCGTCAAGCACTAAGACCAAAGCCATTCAAATGAACAACCTAATCTCAATCAAGGGATTTCTAGAAATGTACAGTGTTGATTGTAAGAAGAGCGTCACATGTTCCAAGGTCTTTGCGAAAGCCAAGCTATTAATTCGGGAACAGATGATTAGCCTATATTCAGCAAAACTGTTTAGACGTTTTTAAAAAAATTCAAAAGATTTTTTGAAATTTCCTTTTCCTAAAAAAGAATTATTATCTGAATCACAATAGAAATAAATGCTATGATTTGTGTTTGTAGTGATATTAAGCAGTATTGTGAAATGCGTAGAAAATGAAAACGATTGTAAATAACTTAAAAAACAATTGCCAACAGAAGGAATCAAAGGATTTTACATTATGATAAAAAACGATATGTAAAATATACCAGTGGCATTATTGACATTTGCAAGCTGATATTCATAGATATTACAATCTTATTATTATTATTATTATTATTATTATTATTATTATTATTATTATTATTATTATTATTATTATTGTGGTAGGAGACCCTCTTTTAGGCAGGTTGAGTTAAAAGTAATGGCTGCATCGGCAGAGTTTATTTTCTTATCCAATTTTTCTATTTTCCGGATAATTCTCTTCTCTAGAGCGCTGCAATCAGCCAGCAGACTTGAAAAATTCATCAGTCGGGTGAATGACAAAATCGGGAAGACTTTTCAAGTATATTCTCACAAAATACAAGTAAAACTTTTGGTACAAAATAGTAAAAACTACGACGCGTTTCGAGGATAAGTCCTTCCTCTTCTTCAGGTAGAGAGTGAGGTGAATGCTGCAGTCGGGTGGTATTTATACCCAGGATCAGGATTACAAGTGAAAGGGCTGGAATTTTCATTGGTTTTCATTGGTTGATCGGAGCTGATATGGTATGGTGTCTGGTGTACGATGATCTCGGCCGGGAATACCAGTCTGTGACGTCATCGGGGGACCTGAGTTTTGATTGGCTGAGGCGCGCTCTGAGCCAGCCAGGCTGCTCTCCCGCTCAGAAAAGTGTCCACTTTTCTGAGCGGGAGAGCAGCCTGGCTGGCTCAGAGCGCGCCTCAGCCAATCAAAACTCAGGTCCCCCGATGACGTCACAGACTGGTATTCCCGGCCGAGATCATCGTACACCAGACACCATACCATATCAGCTCCGATCAACCAATGAAAACCAATGAAAATTCCAGCCCTTTCACTTGTAATCCTGATCCTGGGTATAAATACCACCCGACTGCAGCATCCACCTCACTCTCTACCTGAAGAAGAAGAAGGACTTATCCTCGAAACGCGTCCTAGTTTTTACTATTTTGTACCAAAAGTTTTACTTGTATTTTGTGAGAAGTCTTCCCGATTTTGTCATTCACCCGACTGATGAATTTTTCAAGTCTGCTGGCTGATTGCAGCGCTCTAGAGAAGAGAATTATCCGGAAAATAGAAAAATTGGATAAGAAAATAAACTCTGCCGATGCAGCCATTATTATTATTATTATTATTATTATTATTATTATTATTATTATTATTTGCTAAGCTACAACCCTAGTTGGAAAAGCAGGATGTCTAAAGAGATAAAAAGAGACCCAAGATATGACTGTCACCAGAGTCACGATAAAAAATCACATCAAATTCAATTTCATGATATTTAAGCATCCGAAATGATTAGAGATAATCCTCTTTAAAAAGGAAGATGCTTCCTTGCAGGAAAGATTTCTCTTCCGTGAGATTCGTCGACATCCTGCACGTTATAAAATTGGCCCAAAAGTTGGCCGTTCTCTTAGGTATGTAAATTAGCATTTTATTAAAAAGACGATCTGGGAAAAACAATGAAGAAGATAGTTTCCTGCTTTAAGTCCTTCATAGCTAGGATCGTGAACACGGAGGGTAATATTTTAATCATACTAGTTATACTGCTAATACGCTTACTTTTACTATCATTATTACTACTTTTACCTTAACACTGCCGCTACTTGGAACAATAATAAAAAAAATACTAGTAGCAAATATACTTAGAAATAGAAGGAACGTCATCAATAAGGGGAGCCAAGGAATATGAAATATAAAAGAATCACTGAAAAGATGAAATACGATTTCTTTTTATTATTATTATTATTATTATTATTTTTTTTTTTTTTAATTTGATACGAAGCTACGCTTCTGAGTTTGGTTTTGACTGGTTAAGAGATTGAAAAGTCAAGTTTTGAAAATAATCTTCTACTTACATAAAAATGTTGAATAGTGCATAACATGTAACACTCTCATTCCATACAGTAACAATGACAAATGTTGCGATGCTAAAACATCTTTGCTATCAATGCATTGCTGAACATTTTGCTCAATTACCAGGCAAGAAAACGATTAAATAAAGAAGTCTAGAATTTCAGTATGGAATTGAAATAATTCTAAATCTTATCATTTACATAAATGTGGAAACTATGGTTTAAAAAAAATCATACTGCAAGTAAGATGTTTTTAGAAAAATTTTCACATCTAAATTAGCTTCATAATCGTTAATCATATTAAAAAAAATAGGACCAAATAAACGCAATTTTGAGATAACTAAAGGACAAAGGATATTAGATTTTAAAATTTTCAACTCCTATAAATATTAAAAGATTAGATAAGGGACTAAAATGCATATAGTCTTAAATGTATATGCCGTTAGAAATAGCTATGCTTTTGACATGTATATGAAGCTCATTAACAGACTTATTAAAGCCTTATTGTTAGATGACGTCCGTCGATGGTATTGCGAGTAGGAATGTTCTCCAAGAGTGATTTGATGGTATACAGGCTTAATGGCATGTACAGTTGGACACATGAATTCCTAACACACCTCGCTCTTGAGGCATTGCACCCTGTGACACTCATACTGCGCTGAGAGTAACCAAATACATAGTATAGGGCTATAGGGAGAGATGACGTTAGTGGTGCGCTGGGCTAAACACAGGAACTCATCTCCTATACTCATTTTTTTAATGAAACGCATTTGCACCAACTCGTAGCTGTGACCTTTTAGCTCGGAAAATTTCCTGCTATCTGATTGGTTAGAATTATCTTGTCCAACCAATCAGCGAGCAGGAAACTTTTCCGAGCTAAAAGGGCACCCCTGCGAGTCGGTGCAAATCTGCCTCACTAAAAAGAATTGACTATAGTAAGAGTGTGATTGCGTGCACTTCCTCGGAGCGAGGTGAGCCAGGAATTCCTGTGTCCAACTGTACATAGAAATGAATGTATTGAGTCTAATTAAATGTATGACCGCATTACAATCATTAGGATTACATAGAACCGAATATGTCAACCCTAGGTATACATGAGAAGTGGTTTAATACTACCTTTATAGTGACCATAGAGAGCTATGGTAGGAAATAAACCCGTAATTTATTAATCAAATGTTTTAACATCAAATAGCGATAGTTAATACTCCTAGAGAACATATAACACATTTTTTATATTTTGATTATGATAACAGTAATTATTATTATTATTATTATTATTATTATGATTATTATTGTTGTTGTTGTTGTTGTTGTTAATATTATTATTATTATTAATAATAATAATATTATTATTATTATTATTATTATTATTATTATTATTATTATTGTTGTTGTTATTGGGGTGTTGTGACAGATGATGTTGCGAGGAAAAGTACATTTACTCTAACGCAACAGCAAACTTTGATATGCAGAGATTATATCTGTTGTAACATCTATCAATTACAAATTGCGTTATAATCATGACCGGTGTTAAAAACAAAATAGCTGAAAAGAGGATTAGATTCATACATAATCATTTTGAACAATCTAGATTACACGTAAATTGAATTTGAAAATGTCCATTTTATATACGTTATAATTTATGGTTGTGTTATTGTTTGTTTTAATCAATAGATTTATTTCTAATGGTGATAGTTATTTAGTTTTTATGTTGCATATGACTTAGTTTGCTTTTATTTTCTAGCCCATTGACTTGTAGTTGCACATTGACTTACAGTTACACAGTGACTTGTAGTTACACATTGCCTTGTAGTTACACAGTGACTTGTAGTTACACATTGCCTTGTAGTTACACAGTGACTTGTAGTTACACATTGACTTGTAGTTACACAGTGACTTGAAGTTACACATTGCCTTGTAGTTACACAGTGACTTGTAGTTACACATTGCCTTGTAGTTACACAGTGACTTGTAGTTACACATTGCCTTGTAGTTACACAGTGACTTGTAGTTACACATTGGCTTGTAGCTACACAGTGACTTGTAGTTACACATTGGCTTGTAGTTACACAGTGACTTGTAGTTACACATTGACTTGTAGTTATACATTGGCTTGTAGTCACACATTGGCTTGTAGTTACACATTGACTTGTAGTTACACATCGACTTGTAGTTACACATTGACTTGTAGTTACACAGTGACTTGAAGTTACACATTGGCTTGTAGTTACACAGTGACTTGTAGATACCAGTCATGTGCCTCCCCAGAAAGACATTGTCCTTCCTCGTGCTTTTATTATCCATTCCTTTGTAATTTTCTTTTTTACTTCCATAGGTATTCCATTTTATTCTGAATGGACTCGTCAACACTTCAGATACAACACTACCCTTCTTCTATTTTCTTTTCTCTACTTCCGTATGTCAGAAAATCAGTTTGACTTCAAACCTTTCCAATTCTCCTCTCATGAATCTCAATCAACTCGTTTTCACGTTGACTCTTTCCTTTCAAGTCCCCTGTTGACTAAGATTTGTTGGAGTAGTTTTTAGGATTCTATCATTTTAGGTTTTATTTGGATTTTCGTATAGTAAGTTTTAGTTTGTTTTCCTTCGAAATTTATATGCAGCCACTACAATAACTGCTTACTTAACTATTTTGCCTTTAGTATTCGTCCTTTGAGTTTCTCTACGATTTTCATCAACAGTTTCCTCTTTTATACTATAATTGCCATTGCCTGTTGCACATTTCCCACAACGACAACTACCACATCTGGGATTACAATCAGTTCCTAAGTGTTCAATGGTGAAGAAATCATTTATCTGTGCTGTAATATCAATTATGGGTTCTACAGATATGTCACTGTCGGATATTGTACTGAAACATGATTAATGCTAATGCCTGGATTACTCCTAAACACTGATAAGGTAACAATGTCGGGATGACTGCCATACACACACATTCCAAACTGTGATTCCCTGAGCTGTAAATTTTCAGCCACAGTTTCCTTAACTGTTGGAATTAAAGAGCAATAATCAGAACCAATTAGGAGATCTATTTTCCCATATAAGGTCTATCTAGTGCACATACATTAACACCCTTGAATAAATGTTTCACTTTTGATAAATCTACTTTACCGACTTGAGATGTAATGTCATCGATTCCATAAGCAGTAACATTGACATCATTCCCATCCTTGTCGGTTAAAACCAGATCATACTCTTTACTACTGTATGTCACAGTTTTGTCGCCCAATTTAGTCACATCTAATCTGACACATTTTCCTTTCAGTCCCAATGCCTTAGCCACATCATTTCTGATCATTGTTATATCAGCTCCCGAGTCAAATAAAGTTTGTAACTCCTGATTACCACACTTGATCTTGTTAACCATAAATAAAACTCCGTTTCTTTTCAGACTTACAAAGGAATTTCCTGTTATGAATCCCTCATGTATAATAGTATGATGAAGTTTCCCACAAGTTTCATTGTTAACATCTACAGCATTACATCTGGACTTCTTTAGACATTTTCTTGCTATGTGAACACTTTTAAGGTAATTAAAGCAAATACCTTTCTTCTTTACACTCTCCATTCTGTCATTGATACTCAAGTTCTGGAAAGTTGTACAGTCTAAGATATCATGTCCATATGACCCATGATACCAGCACCTATGCAGCCTTGTGTTGTCACTGATCTTATTCCTGTTCCGTTCAGCATTTTCTTCTGTAATTTTAGTGAAAAGGTCAGTGATATTTGTAATAGCATTTTCAAGTCCTGCTATCCTTTCCATCACATCTGACTCTCTTCCTTGCTTTGTACCACGCTGATCTTCATAAGTGCAGGTATAATTCACTTTAGCCTTAATATTATTATTGCTTCTAATATTAGCATTAAGGTATTTCATTGATTTCTTTTCACTCAAAAGGTATTCCAACAACCTTCCGAATAGGTCACGATTATCTACAAACTCTGCTAACTTAACCCATTCACGCTTCTGTGTAGGTGGTAATAGTTTTTCTATCTGGCTAGTCATGTTAGCAGTATTTAATTCTGAAGCCAAACTCATTTGGTCTATTATCTTTACTTGGGTATTTTTTTATTCTTCCCTTAAGACCAGTAAAATAAATTTCTCTTTTATTTACTAAGCTTTGGCACCCCCCCCCCTCTCTCTCTCTCTCTCTCTCTCTCTCTCTCTCTCTCTCTCTCTCTCTCTCTCTCTCTCTCTCTCTCTTTGTATGATCTTTCATTCTTTAAAAAACAAACCCTACATCGTTTCTTCAGAAGTGCTGACCCTACTTCATCCTTTAGTGTTTTTCATTTCTATTCATGTTATTTTTTTTTATAGATATGTACAGTTGGACACAGTAATTCATGGTACACCCTGCTCTGGAGAAGAGCACCCAGCCACCCCCTAACGGCACGGCAAGTTCCTGTGTTTATCCCCGATCACCACCTCTGCCATGTCTTCCCACGCTATCTGTTTGGTAACTCTGATAGGGTGCAGTTCTTCGGAACGAGGTGTGCCCGGGACGCCGGTGTGCAACCGTACCTATGTATATGTAGGTCAATTCTGTTTTCCTAAAGGAAACCAGTGCTTTCCCTTTTTATTGAATTTATGTATGATCGTCGCTCTTTGCTTGGCTTTGGTACCATCAAAATATTCATTTTAAGTATCTATTAAGCAGGGGAATTCTAATGATACGTCACAAGTTCTGATGCGGGAAACGGATATCAGATATTATAATCATTACAAGGGCAAAGATATGGCAAATTATCACATTACCGCAACAATTTAGAAACATTTTTTGTTTCCCTTACAATCTATCTATCTATCTATTATATACAGATAAGTATATTGATTATATAAATATATAAGTATATATTTACTGTATGTGCGTATAGAAGTAAATATGCGTTTACATATATAATCTAGGTATATATTTTTTATGCATATGTATATAATTATATATATGTATAAATATATGTATATAGCCTACATATATAAATATGTATGTATCACATAGACAGATATATATTTTTTTCTCTCTCTCTCTCTCTCTCTCTCTCTCTCTCTCTCTCTCTCTCTCTCTCTCTCTAAGATATATATATATATATATATATATATATATATATATATATATGTATGTACACGCACACATGTAAGTTAGTGTGCTTTCAGAACGTGGCAGACTAAGTGCCTACAATTCCTAGATATTATAATATGTTTTGAGCTCCCTTAGAAATATACATATATATATATATATATATATATATATATATATATACATATATATATATATATATATATGTATATATATATATATATATATATATATATATATATATATATGTATATTATGTATAAAATTGAAAAGAAAGATTCATGGACTATTGAAAAATAATAGTTTTAAGGTTAAAAATCACAATGGTAGGGTAAAAATTGATGATTTTATACACAATTCCTTCGTAAATCGGTAAATTCGAAAATTGTATAGCCAATCTCAAAGCCATATACAGTATCCTTTGAACTGCTCTATATCTGCACAGTTTTAACTTGTTTTCCTTTAGTAAATTATCAATTGGGATTTTAAGCCCTCAGGCTTTCTATTAATTTTTTGAAAATAAAAGTAATAAGCACATAAAAATGAAGCGATCTTCTGTCTTCCTGGTCTGCACTTACCAAATGAAGATTTCATGTCAGTGTAACCCAAATAGATCAACATTCTAGAGCCAACTCATTTCTAAAAATATAATCCTATATGTCGCATGATTAGGCAACCTTGGACATTATTGTTGTTCATTTCCTATCATTTTAAATCATCGTTTTCTAGGAACTAAGACAAATGCAATAGGATTTTGAATATACTGTCAAAGACCATGGTTTGTGTAAGGAAGTGTCGTCTAGTTTTCATGGTGCGTGTTGCTTGAGCGGTTGGTGAGGATCAGGTGGTCAATAATAGAACTGGGAGAATTTGCTTCCTGGAATTATGCATGGACGAGACTGGGTGTTTACTTGGTACAGAGAGAGAGAGAGAGAGAGAGAGAGAGAGAGAGAGAGAGAGAGAGAGAGAGAGAGAGAGAGAGAGGGGGGGCTTTACTTTTGTTAGTGCATTTATCTATGTACTTACTTATTTCACGAGGACATTAAATCATTTGACAGAAGTCTTCAGTTACAAAGCATGGCGAATAGGCAAATTTGAATAATTAATAAATTAAATGAGATATCCAGCCATCATGGGTATGGTCAATAATAAATCTGTTATCTACTGTTATCATTAATCAATAAGTAGTTTTAATTCTCGCGAAGAGATAAGCAACAACCAAAGTCATGCATTTGCTTTTTCCCATTACGGGAAATGGAATTCATGATTTGATCATCCAGACCCTGAATTTAAGAATCAGGGTAGCAAAGATTTTTTTTTTTTATTATTTTTTTGATACCTTGGGAATACATAGACTAAAACCTATACGGAAAATGCACTTTATAGTTATAAAGATAAGGCAGCTATAATTTTAAACATCTTAACTTAATTAACCTTGATGTATATTAATCAATATGTTTGTAAATTAGACATATGTATATATAATATATATCATATATTATATATGAATATCTATATATCTATCTATCTATCCATCTATTTATATATATACATATATATATATACACTTATATACATAGATATACAACCATTACTAGTCCACTGCAGAACAAAGGCCTCAGACATGTCCTTCCACTTGCATCTGTTAATGGTCTCTCTTTGCCAGCCCACGTGCGCAATCTTCCTTAGTTCGTCAATCCATCGTCTTCTCTTCCTTCCTCTGCAACTTTGACAATCCCTAGGGATCCATTCTATTTTATATATATATATATATATATATATATATATATATATATATATATATATATATATATATATATTTATATATATATATATATAATATATATATATATGTATATATATATGTATATATATATGTATATATATATATATATATATATATATATATATATATATATATATATATATATATATATATTTATATATAAATATGAAAGATAGTGATAACGATATTGGTACGTTCACGACGCGAATGAATATACGGAAAATAAATTATTTCCTTTTCAGCAAATAGCATGTTCATATATTTTATAGAATTCATTACGAACTCTAAAGGATATTTTTCATTCCCCCCCCCCCCCACTCCGGGGAAGCCAAAGGAAAGTAGGAAGCAAATGTCATTTTTGCCAGTATTTTTTATTTCATAAATGAGTTTTATCTAGAATGAGACAAAAAGACAATGTTGGCATTTTATTTATATACTGTTTATGCTTGATTTATATTTTTTAGTTTTAAAATATGATAATTATTTTATAAGCGAAAACGTTTCATGACAATTAGCAGCTGTAGCTTATTCACCGTCAATTAGATTATCGTAGGAGAATTATTAATTAGCTACAATAATATATTTTCAGAAAGTAAATTGTGTGATATCAGTATTACTTGTTTTGTAAAATATAAGAAAAAAAAAATACTTCTTATTTTTCTGCGAAGTAGAGCAGTGAAGTGATTTAAAAGTTCTGATTAACATTATCGTTAAATAACGCCTTTGATATGTTATTATCCGGCTAATGCCGATGAAGTTTGGATACATCCAGTTTGCTTTTTAAAGTTTGGATAAATTTTTTTTTTCATTTTCCAGCGGTTGTTTGTCCGTCTGTCACGCATATCTTGTCCGTTAAACTTTTGCGAGTGGGCTGTTAGGTTGTAACAGAGAGGCGAGAGGAATGTAACTAAGCTTTATCAAACAGATATCGACCTTATATTCAAGGACCTGCGAGCAAGAACGTCACAAAAATTCAAACAAAATAAAACATGAGCTAACAAGCTTGCCGTACAGTATACGAGCATGTATGCAACACGTGCGGTACAAACTCTCCTTACACGTTTAAAGTGATTTTATTCTTATCTTGGTACAAAGGTAAACTATCAGCATGTTTTATACCATATGATTTCCCTTTTAGAGGGTGTAGCTCCAGAGAGATTGTCAAGAGTCTCGATCTGCCTTTAAAAGCCAAGTCAACAATTCTCTTATGTAGAAGGCCAATGACAGAAAACAGTTGGAAGTTTAGGATGATTATTATTGTTTGCAGAGTACAACTTGCGAAAGTATAATTAGAAGGTTGAGATATATGAAGATAAATGGAAGAGATGAAAAGGCTATTGTAGTGAAGGTTGAAAGATAATATTTATAGGTGGTGCGGTCATGTGGAAAAAATGCATAGTATGAAAAGAGAGACAAAGCATGCGCAATGCGTGTTAGGGGATTCGACGCACTGAAAATGAGCCTTTGTATAAATGCAACGAGTTACTAATGTTCTTAAAGCTAGAATGATAACGTGGCAATGACTGTTTATTTCCTTAGGCCACCCTCTGTGAAAGGAAAAGCACATCTTTATATACACTGCAGTATATGATATTGTGAGCTGTGGAATTTTCTCCATGCATTATTTACTAACTCCCTTTGTACCCGTCCTTCTCTCAGATTAGGTTGCATATTTGATCTTATCTCCTTAGGGCATTAAGCTAGCGTTCGTGGAAGGGTTTTGGCATTTTTAGCAGCCTCCAAATATAAAAGTAAATTCTGAGGGGTATTAGAGCCAGGTAATTTCTCTCTCTCTCTCTCTCTCTCTCTCTCTCTCTCTCTCTCTCTCTCTCTCTCTCTCTCTCTCTCCTCTCTCTCTCTCTCTCTCTCTCTCTCTCTCTCAATCAAAACGATTTTGAATTTCCACGTCCGCAATAGCAAATTAGGGATTCCTGTTTGCAATATTACTTGCATATATTTACGTCATGGCCAATTATCAACAACATGTTACCTGAAGTGTAGCTTTCATGATAAATAAAAAAAAGTGTATTGAAT
>NC_090729.1:128716378-128741378 GCF_036898095.1 Palaemon carinicauda
TGGAATGACTATCGAGGTGATCAGATTATTATGAATATATCAGTTGTCAGGGTGAGGATGAAACCAAAGACCAGAGAAGGGAATGTCACGTACAGGCTGACATGAGGGTGAATGGGGAATTGAGCCTTTTCTATAAGGAATCTAGATTCTAATGTCAAAGTTTTCCACACACAGTTCTTCCTCGATTCGTCAACTGAAGTATGAATGGAGTAAATAGTACATGTTTGCAGAAACCACAATTTCGAAGAAATATATATATATATATATATATATATATATATATATATATATATATATATATAATATATATATATATATATATATATATTCGTATTGTAAGTAATTTTGGAGATTTCTTTTTTACTCTATAAATCGAGATAAGAAATATTTTTTACAAGCTAGATTATATAAAATAATTCATACTAACCATATCATATATGATAATTTTTCCAAGTGATGTATGATAAGAGTATAAGTTATATAAGTATTGACCCAATTTATTTTGTTTAAAATTTTCTCTGTTAGTCTAAATTCCCTTAGAGAATGCCAATATAGAAATGTATCTCGGATCAAATAATTGGATTTGAATATTTATGTATTTCGAAGCCCATCGTTATTAGAAGTCAAATAGATTTTTAAACAGATTTACAAATATATTTTACTCTAGGTCGCGAAATCAATATTAGTTTTGTGAAAAATGCTTACCTAAATTAGTAAACTCATAACTTCTCTTACCCAGAGGTATATTGTGATCATAACAAAAATGACAGGCCAAAAGTCCCGCATTCCACTTTATATATGACTGACTACTTCAACGTTGTTTTTTATCGTAGAATATTTTATATTCTTTATTCATTACTTATTTGTAGTTCATTTGTTATTCCCTTATTTGAGTTCCCCGCTTTTTTATCTGTTGGAGCCTTATGCTTTTCCACGGGTTAACTTAATCATTAATAATAATAACAATGATGATAATCATTATCATTATTATTATTATTATTATTATTATTATTATTGACTTCCACATACAAGGCAATTATCTTTTATTGTTCTATAAGCAAAACAGATTTTGGCCTTTATATTAAATGTAAAATTCAGCAATGTATTAGGCATTTTAAATGTTTTTTCTAAAGAAACAATTGCAACATTGCACAATTTCTCTTGCATTATTTTAGACAATACATTACTGATTGAAATACCATTCGTGAGAATTTAAATTACGAAGAATGGGTTATGCTCGAAATAAAAGAGGAAATTAATTTCTCTGTAATCTTATGAGATCATGGTGAGGGGTAGATGGAGATGGTTTGGGTATGCTCTTCGCACTCCTCAAGAAAGATTAATTCACTAAACTTTCGACTGGACTCCACAAGGCTCTAGAATAGTAGGAAGACCCAGGTATACATGGCTGAGTATTATGAAGCATGAAGTAAGCAATGGTTTAAAAGCTAAAGATAGAGACGAGTGGTGAAATCTAACTGAGGCCCTTTGCATCAATAGGCGTGGGAGAAGATGATGATGATAAATAATCTACTCTTTCCTCATGTTTATTCAAATATCTAAATGACAAGTAAATATAGTTAGAGATTAATTACATGAAGAGTATCTAACAAACTTATTAAACAATGTAAAGCTCCATATAAAGAATTTTGCATACGAGTCCAACGGCCACTGACTATAAGACAATTCTTTTTATTTTTCAAGCCTTAATTACCCTTTTATTTTGTTCTCGACAAGGTGTGGAATAGGATCCATTTATTCCCATATTAGGTTTATACATAAGCCTTTAATGAGTTTTGCAATGATGGAGTATAAAATTCATCCTATGGGAAGAGGACTAACGAATTCATCTTCTATTACCCGAAAAAAATTGAGCTTATAAGTAGTATTTTGACCGTAATGTTTCTTATAAAAAACAAAAAAA
The DNA here is from genome assembly GCF_036898095.1 of Palaemon carinicauda. Lineage (NCBI taxonomy): Eukaryota > Metazoa > Arthropoda > Malacostraca > Decapoda > Palaemonidae > Palaemon > Palaemon carinicauda. The sequence continues at coordinate 128,718,303 of NC_090729.1, forward strand.
ATGTCGAGTATAAAAATTTCTAGTTTAAATCATCATGGTCTTTTAAATAGGCCTCAAATATGTACGAATACCAGTGAAAAAAAAATTATGATAACGATGTTATTAGGTCGTAATTATTGAAAGTTTTTCATCATGTTCTCAGAGATGTATTTTGAACTTTTTATTCACCTTTGTGTTGTTATGAAAACTTTCACTTTTTTTTTTTTATGCAGGTTTATCTTTTAGCTTCCCAAGAACATCTATTTACGGTCGTCATAATTATACCATTCATTGACGTCGTTTCGAGAATAATGCATCTGTTTTGACGTTGCTACTGTTTTATAATGATTTATTGTTAACTTGTTCTTATCAATTATTTATTTCCTTATTTCCTTTCCTCACTGGGCTATTTTTCCCTATTGGAGCCCTTGGGCTTAGAGCATCTTGCTTTTCCAACTGGTGTTGTAGCTTGGCTAGTAATAATAATGATAATAATAATAATATCAGATTTGATACAGAATGTGAAAATTTTTCTGAACCCAACAACAAATATGATAGTTTGACGTTCTGATTAGCCTAGCAAATATAATAGAGCCATTATTAATAATACGAAATGAGGTATGGTTTTAGATAGAGGAAATTTTACCGTTTTCCAGTAAAATGGCAGGTTGCTGTGAAATACATATCATCATTGTGATCATGTCGATTTGAGCTGACAAGATCAAAATGATTCATTTATAGAATATACACCCTTGTATACACGCAATATACTATTGTTAATGTTACCCCTAAAGCCTTTTTAATAGTGCTTTATATTACGACTCATTTGCTTAGTATAAGGAGAATTAATTTCGAATACCATTTTAGTTAGGACTAGATGTATTAATCCTCTGCTAATCTGGATTTATGTTTCCCCATTTTGCTCTTGTCTTTATGTAGTATGGGATTTAATCTCTTTTCATGTTTGATGTATATTCATCAAAGAGCTCCCTTAAATACAAGGATGATATCATATAATGAAGATAGTAATGAGTTTTGATATTAGATATTAAAATATATGATGTTTCGTTAGAACCTTGTTTAGTTTTTGATATACTGGCTTTAAAAAGAAAACGTGTTTACTAAACTTGCATTTATAATCTGCTTTCAATAAATATTTAATCAATTTATTTATAGATAAAAACCTCTGAGGCAGTAAATAAAGGCAAAGGAATTTCATTAAAATAGAAATAAAAGATGACTTTTTTACCCCTTGAATTTGGACCAATTAAATAGTTTCCTAACTTTAGAAAATATTAAAGAGAATATTTTTCATCTTGAAAGTCTATACCTTCAAGAATGTTTTTTTAATATCTGCGAAAACAGGCTAATGAATAGCCCGTATTTTAGTTTATATTTTTGTCTAGAATTTTTATAAACCTTTAATAGCAAGAGACTTGTTTGAGACTAAGGGTAGAAACAAAATTTAGGATAAAATTAAAAGATTTGCATATAAACAGGCGTCCTTGAGCTAAAACTTTGTTAATTAACAAGGACTGGGACATGAGTAGAAAATTTTGCTCTCAAAGGGAGTTATTATACATTAGAAATATCACTACATAAGCCTTATAGTTTTGTAGTTTTTGAAAAACTTGATGAAACTTCTCCTAGTAGATGGGTAGTGCCGCCAGTGCACCTCGTGCGGTGTATTGTATGCATTACTTAAAGGTATTCACATCGTTCTTTCGTCCCTAGCTACATTAAACCCAGAGTCAATATCTGTATTGTATTGACTCTGCATGAACCATTTAGTCTTCAACCTTGCGTTTGTACCGTACAGACTCGTACATTTTAACGGTATTTTATTTTTATTGTTTATCTCGCTCTACACGTCACTGTTAATAGAACCGGTTTAAGCTTCTCTATTCTTGAACTGATCTGTTTGAAATTATGTGGCCTTCTTTCACTGAAACTGTTGTTATAAAATCTCACTGTCTGTTGAAATAAAGTTAGTTGCATTCGGCTGATCTCTCAGTTAATACCTAACTGGCGATACGCAATTCGTTCCCACTTCCTTCTTTTCATTTTGGTGTCAACTTTTATTTCATTGTGCAACTGTTGGGGCCTCCCTCAGTTTCAAATGGGCATTGAATGGCCTCCCTAGGCCCAGGTATTGATAAGCATAAAATGAAGACCAAAACGTAATTACTAAGAAGGTACATATAATGTTCGAGGATGCTTTTTCATGTCTCTATCCAGAACTTGTTGAATCTTCAATTTGGATCGAACTGAATCATAATTAAACTAATAGATACTATGGATGAATATAACAATCTAAGTATTGATAAGTATAAAATTAAATTAATAGAAAGAAAATGTGATCAAAACGTAAAAACTAAGAAGGTACATACAATGTTCGATGATTCTCTTTAATTTCATCGTCAAGAACGTGTTAAATTGATTATGAATTTGGATTGAACCGAATCAAAATTAGGCTAGTAATTGCTATGGAGGAATTTGTCATTTATTCCTCGTAAAAAAATGGAAAATTTATCTAATAAGAGTAAAAATATATATTTAAGTTTTAACCCTGACATTTCTTACGCTGGTAAATCATTCTGACTGAAACGCCAGTGGCAAATTACTGGTAATACAAGACGGAAGAAATACAATAACAGAATAAAGAAAGTTATCTCGTCTAACAGAAGCAAGCTGCACGACATGTACAGCATTTCCGTGCTAGTTTGAACTGGAGCAGAAAAAATAGAAAAAAAAAAGAAAGTAGGTTTCGCAGTATTTGTGACTGGAAATGTCTATCCAATTCTTGAAGTAACACGTGTCCCCATTTCAGCTTTTCTGACACAAGTCATTAAGATACTTGGTTTTATACATTTAATGTATTAATTAATGTAATATATTGTATAAATATCTGGTATATATGATACATATAAGAACTGAATTCAGCCTTTTTTTTTATTTCTTCATCATCATCATCCTCTCTTATGCCTATTGACGCAAAGGGCCTCGGTTAGATTTTGCCAGTCGTCTCTATCTTGAGCTTTTCAATCAATACTTCTCCATTCATCATCTCCTACTTCGTGCTTCATAGTCCGCAGCCATGTAGGTCTGGGTCTTCCAACTCTTCTAGTCCCTTGTGGAGCCCAGCTAAACGTTTGGTGAATTAATCTCACTTGGGGAGTGCAAAGAACATGTCCAAACCATCTCCATCTCCCCCTCCTCATGATCTCATCCACATATGGCACTCGAGTAATCTCTCTTATAGTTTATTTCTAATCCTGTCCTGCCATTCAACTCCCAATATCCTTCAGAGGGCTTTGTTCTCAAATGTACTAAATCTATTAGAGATTGTTTCATTATCATACCAGGCTTTAAATTAGTTTGTCTTCTATCCCGTAATAGCCAAATTTCGATTTATGATACTGCTGTCTGGAAAATAGCAGTTGTTTTTCTAATGGGTTAAGCAATTTACGTTTGACCGTTACAAGTGGAAATGAAAATCCGTATTGGATAAAAATATGTAATGAAAAATAGAGAAATCATCATTTTATTGAGCTTCACTAATTTGATATATACATTACTTCCGAAAATATAATAAAAAAAAAACCTTTCCTTCATTATCTTAAAAACTTAATTTACATTATTATACAAAACGCTAATTATCTTAGTGTACTTATTCATCGGTATAAATGAATATGGATATATATATATATATATATATATATATATATATATATATATATACATATATTATATATATAAAATATATATAAGTATATATGTATATGTATATATACACATACATACATATATATATATATATATATATATATATATACATACATACATACATATATAAACTTATATATACGTTCAAACACACAGATATATGGGTTTAGGTTCAATCTCAGTGTTGCTGTCATTAGAACACCCAGTTATATCTGAGTCTTGAAACAATACTAAAATACATTCCACCAAGGTGGACGAGGTACTTCCCACTCTACTGGGTAGATGTAAACAATCACAACAACTGCTGCCTCAGATTCAAGCACATGAAATGTGACTTACTTGTCATGGATTTCTTCATGTTGTATATCTAATGGATTAAGTCCCCAAAATTGTGGTAAGATACGTTAATTTGCTTATAGTATGTATTTTTGTACCGTTTTGATATGTTTTTATATTATGTTTTTATTTGTACCTTTGATATAGCCAATGGCATCCTACCAGTTTTGAAGGCATTAGCCTAAAAGTGTTTTCTTTTGTTTTCAGGTATACTCAATTGATGGCTCATGGTTTATATAATAAACTACATAAAGGACCATGGAATGTTATTAACCCAATTTGAGAATCAACACTGAACGGGGCTAAAATCAATAAATAAATACAGAGCCACGTACTGTTCACAAGAACAAGATAACACAATTTGGATAAGGATTGATGAACTCAAGATTAGGAGCCGAACCTAACCAAGGAAACGTGGAAAATCTAAGAATCAAGACAAAATGGAGCTTAATGAACAAGAGAAACATGAAGATCAACATTTAGACCAAGATGAAGAGCAAGACTTGCATTCATTGAAACCTAGGCCTAGGCCTATGTCCCCTAGTATGGGTAAACGAGTGAGATTGCAATCAGAAAAAGGTAAGATGTATAATTTTGATCTTCTGGTTGATGAATTTAAAAAACAAAAGAGATTGTTAGGCAAGGAAGCAGATTTGGCACTTTCTAAAAATGATTGTAATGTAGGCCTACTACAGGATGTTGCAAATAGGCTTCATATAGAATTAAAGAATATTGACTTAACTCTCTCCAAAGTGAAAGAATCAGAAATACCAGAGGTTGATATTGTACGGAGTTTAGAGTATAATTACCAGGAAATATGCTTTGAAAGTCACACTAGGTTAACAATATTAAAAGAAAAAATGAAACATGAACAAGAAGATAAAATGTCAAATGTCTCTCTAAAGTCAAAGTCTTCATCTAGTAGGTCACGTCATACAAGTATAAGTAAATCTTCACGTGTTTCTAGTACTAAGAGAATAGAACTAAGCACAAAACTGGCTAGGTTAGGCACAGAAAGAAAGTACCATGACATAATGGAAAAGGCTAGAGCAGATTTAAAGAAATTAGAGATTGACAAAGAAATTGAAGCCACAAATGCTGAGATATGTGCAGTTAATAAAATTCTAGAGGAAGAAAATGAAACTGATCCACAGTCATGCTTGAGTTTTCCGTTAGGTGAAAATAACCAACCCAATGAAGGTCTCTTGCACAGATATCTTGAGGATAGTAGAGTTGTAAATTATTCATTGTCAGGTTCCAGTGTACAAAAGTCCCGTTCCTTTGCTGGAGGTTCAGATAGTATAGACAAAGATTTAGACAAAAGGAAGGCAGAAATAAAGGCAATGACTGATCTAAATCCAAATGCTCAGGTGTTTAGATTTCCAACGGATTTCATACAACCAGGGAAACCAAGGCTAGACCATAATTATAATTACCAGCCCATAGGACACTCACAGCCACCAAGTAAACTTAGTCTAGGCCAAGAAACAAACCTGAACTCAGATTTCAAAATACCAAATGAGCCTAGGCTAGGTTGTAGTACTATAGATGAGGCATCCCATGAGGTAGTAGGTGAACCTAGGCTAATAGTAGATCCCAAAAAATGCCGTCACTTGCAATACACAACCTGATGTTAATAGACCAAGGCTACACGCTCATGAACCCCTGACAGATTTTCATGAACAACCTAACATTATCAATAATGATAACGTACAGTCCAGTCAAGTTTATCAATGGGATATTTTAAAAGGTTTTGCTGATCTTCAAAATCAAAACTTAGAGAAACTAGCTAACTTGTTTGCTGCAAGGCAACGTAAAGACAATTTACCCGCTAAAGAACCAGAGGTATTTTCTGGAGATTTGCTGAAGTACCCTCAATGGAAAGCATCATTTATTACATTAATTGAATATAAAACAGATGATGCTGCTGAAAGATTGTACTACTTAGGTAAATATACGGATGGTCAAGCTAAAACTGCCATTGATAATCTTATTTCTTTTGGGACCCAATAGGCTTACGACAAAGCTTGGAAGATACTTCATGATAGGTTTGGAAATAAATTTATTGTTGCTGATGCCTTTAGAAGCAAGCTTGAAGGTTGGCCTAAGATTACAATTAATGATGGTCCAGGTTTGAGGAAATTTTCTGATTTCTTAGAACACTGTAAAACTGCCATGGGAATCATAAAGCACTTAGCAATTCTTAACGATCCTAAGGAAAACAAACTTATGTTACAGAAGTTGCCTGCCCAAATTGCAGAGAGATGGAATTGTATAGTAACTAAAAGAATCACAATTGATGAAGAGGAATATCCATCTTTTGAAGAGTTTACAAGGTTCATAAGTGATGAAGCCAATAAGGCATGTAATCCAACTTCATCTTACAGTGCACTTAATAGGAGAGATACAGTATTTACACCTAAAGAAAAACAACCACAAAGTAAGGTTGCAAGGCGTACATCATTTGCTACTAAACTTAATGAAGTTAATAATATTACAAATGCTGCATCTGATGAAAATAAATCTAAAAATGAAAAACAAACCGAGAGTAAAATGAATGTAGGATTTACATGCTATTACTGTAGACAAAACCATGATATGGAAAAATGCCCAGAGTTCTTAAAACTTGATCTTGCTCAAAGAAACCAATATTTGACAGATAAAAAGATGTGTAGGGGTTGTTTCAAGATTGGTCATTATTCAAGGTATTGTAAAAGACCAAGGAAATGTATTAAATGCAAGAGATGGCACCCAACAATTCTCCACGATGAAAACTTGAATAAAAAACCAAGTTTTGGTGATACCCAACAAGAACAGGCTGTAGCTGTAGCTAATAGAATTAATGTTAACAGATATTTTTCAGCTGATGTTCACTCAATGATTGTACCTGTTTGGTTAAGCCATAGGAATACAAATAATAAGGTCATTGTATATGCAGTATTGGATGATCAGTCAGATGCTTGTTTTATCAAAGAAAGTGTCCTAAGGTATATGAATGTCAATGGCCAAGATTCTGTCATCAAGATAGCGACTATACTGGGTGAAGAGGCTATAACAAGTACTAAAGTATTTGGTTTATCAGTGAAGGGCATAAATGAAAATAGTACTGTAAATTTACCATGTGTCTACTCTAGAAAAACTATTCCTGCAAGAAGAGCACAAATCCCTAAAAAATGTTCAGCTTTAAGATGGCCTCATCTTAAGAAAATTGCTGGAAGGCTAGTAGAGTATAATCCTGACATTGAGATAGGTCTATTGATAGGTATAAACTGTATAAAAGCTGTCAAACCTTTAGAAATCATTCCTAGGTCTGGAAATGAGCCCTATGGTCAGAGAACAGCTCTTGGATGGGGAATTATTGGTAATGTAAATGTCAATGAGAATTAGAAAGTGATTTTGTTGTTAATAGAACTGTAGTTGAAGAAATTGAAATAAATTCCATGATATCAAATAACATTTTTACAGTACCAACCAAAGTAAAAGAAGTGTATGAGCCTCATCATGTCAGAGAGATGTTTGAATCTGATTTCATAAGTAATGTTAGTGACGATGAGGTAGCTTTGTCAGTAGAAGAAAGACAGTTTATTGAAATTGTTAGTAATGGTATTAAGATTATTGATGGTAAACAGTTTAAAATTCCATTGCCACTCAAAGGAGGTGGTATTCAGTTTCCAGATAATAAGTTAGTAGTCCAGAAAAGACTATCCAACTTAAAACAAAAGCTTCAGAAGAATGTAAGCATGAAAAATGATTACATAAATTTCATGAAGAATATGATTGATAAGGGTTATGCTGAAAGGGTTCCTTTGAATGAAACATGCCTAACTAATGGAAAGGTTTGGTTTGTGCCACATCATGGGGTTTACCATCCCAGAAAGACTGACAAAATCAGAGTAGTATTCGATTGCTCTTTTATGTATAAAAATGTAAGTTTGAATGATTGTTTACTTCAGGGACCAGACTTGTCAAATAGTCTAGCTGGTATTTTGTGTAGATTTAGAAATCATTCTGTTGCATTTACTTGTGATATAGAAGCAATGTATCACCAAGTTTTAGTAAATGAAGAACACAGGAATCTTTTACGATTTCTGTGGTTTGATAACCATGATTTAGATGGCGACATTGTTCAATATAGGATGACTGTTCATCTATTTGGTGCTAGAAGCTCTCCATCAGTAGCAAACTATGCTTTGAAAGCTGCTGCTGATAGATTTAAGGATAAAGAAGACTTTTATGTGGATGATGGCTTAAAGTCTGTAGCTACAGTGGAGGAAGCCATAAACTTAGCCAAAGACAGTCAGATGATATGTAAAAGGGGTGGTTTCCATTTGCACAAATTTGTTGCCAATAATGCTGAAGTTTTAAAGGCTATGTGTCCTGATGAAGTTGCTCAATCAGTTAAGAATCTTGATTTAACGAAAGATAAATTGCCAGTGGAACGAACATTAGGTATGGATTGGTGTACTGAAACAGATACATTTAATTTTAATGTCAAACCCAGTCAAAGGCCTAGTACTAGAAGGAATGTTTTATCCATAGTTAGCTCTATTTTTGATCCTCTGGGCATGATATCCCCATTCATTCTTACAGGTAAGAAAGTTTTGCAAACCCTATGTAAACAAGACCTTGGCTGGGATGATCCTATTCCTGAAACTGTAATTACTGAATGGGAAAACTGGTTAAGTCAATTACCCAAATTGAAAGATATTAAAGTTGAGAGATGTTATAAACCAGCCAACATGAATGTCAGACTATGAATTGCATCATTTTTCTGATGCTAGTGAGAAGGGTTATGGTCAATGCTCATACTTAAGAATGACAGATACAAATGGACAAGTACATACTAGGTTAGTTATGGCTAAATCAAGAGTGTCTCCCTTGAAAACTTTACAATACCTAGGTTAGAACTCACTGCTGCATTAGCATCAGTGAAAGAGAGTTATTTCTTAAAAAAGGAGTTGAAGGTCAATATTAGAAAAGAAGTATTTTGGGTAGATAGTACAATTGTTCTTGGATACATAGCTAATCAATGTAAACAGTTTAAGGTTTTCGTTGCAAACAGAGTTGCGCATATCAGAAATCACACCTTACCTGAACAATGGAGATATGTTTCCTCAAGTGATAATCCTGCTGATTTATGTTCAAGAGGCATGTCTGTTCATAATCTGACTAGTAACTATATGTGGCGGCATGGACCTGAATTCTTAAAACATGATAATGCTGACAATGAAACTTTATGTTCATTTGAAGTTGCAGATGAAGATCCAGAATTAAAGAAAGTGTCACTGGCAATTAACACTGATGATAATAATTATGCTACCATACTTACCAGACTTAATTACTTCTCAGATTGGACACGTGCCAGAAGGTAATTAGCTTTATGTAATAGGTTTATTGATAAATTGAAACAGAAATCATTTTATACTGAGTATGTTCATGTGTCTGTAGAAGAGCTACTCAAGGCAGAAATTAACATTATAAAATTATTCCAAAGAGAAGCTTTTCAATATGAATATCAGTTGTTAAGTATAAGCAATAACAAATTTGATAAATGTTTAAGGAAATCTAGCAATTTGTACAAGCTTGATCCATTTATTGGTAGTGATGGCTTAATAAGAGTGGGTGGTAGATTACACAGAAGTAATTTTGATGTCCATGTAAAATATCCTGTGATTTTACCAAAGAATAGTCATATTACTGAATTGATAATCTGTCACTATCATAATAAAGTACACCATCAAGGTAGAAATTTAACTTTAAATGAAATTAGATCTAGTGGTTACTGGATTATAAGTGGATCATCCTTAGTAGCGAAACATATATCAAAATGTGTAACTTGTAGAAAAATTAGACATGATACTCTTACACAGAAGATGGCCGATTTACCAAAGGATAGGGTAGAAATGTCTTCTCCATTCACTTACAGTGCAGTTGATTATTTTGGTCCATTTATAATTAAGGAAGGTAGAAAAGAGCTCAAAAGGTATGGTGTATTATTTACATGTATGTCAACTAGGGCAATACACATTGAAACTGCCCATTCTCTCAGTACAGACTCCTTCTTAAATGCTTATAGGAGATTTGTTTGTAGAAGAGGCCATTGCGCACAACTGCGTTCAGATCAAGGTAGCAACTTTATTGGTGCAAGAGAAGAGTTTGCAAAGTGCCTCTGAGAAATGAAGGTTGAAAATATTAAAAATGAATTATTAAAGGACCAATGTGATTTTATAACATTTAAAATGAACCCACCTCATGCAAGTCATATGGGTGGTGTTTGGGAGAGACAAATAAGATCTGTTAGAAATATTTTGAATGTATTGCTATCTAACAATAGTAAAATTTTAGACGATGAATCTTTGAGAACATTCATGACTGAAGCAGAAAATAATGTAAACGGGCGACCATTATCCACAGATAACTTGAATGATCCTTTAAATGTTGAACCTTTGACACCTAATCATTTTCTGACATTGAAGTCTAAGGTAGTCTTGCCTCCTCCAGGTAATTTTGTAAAAGAGGACATGTTTTCAAAGAAAAAATGGAGGCGTGTACAATGTCTTCTTAATCAGTTGTGGAAAAGGTGGCAAAGAGAATACTTACAATCGTTACAAATACGCCAAAAGTGGTTAAAGCCTCAAAGGAATGTAGAAATTGATGATATAGTTTTAATCAAAGACTATAATCTACCTCGCAACAAGTGGATGTTAGGCCGGGTATTAGAAACAAACGCAGATGAAGCTGGCCATGTTAGAAAAATTAAATTGTTAGTAGCAGATGCTTTTCTTGATGAAAATGGTAAACGCCAAAAGACAGCTACAATTCTAGAAAGGCCTATTCATTCAGTTGTAATGTTATTAGAAAGTACAACAGGGAAGTCCCCATCAGGGAGCATTTAAGTCATTATGTACTGTATATTTTTATTTAGTATGGAATGGACTAACCTGTATATTAAGATTTATTGTTTGTAAAGAATCTCATATTCATTCCCCAATAGTATAGTTATTGTTTAAATTGTTATCACAATTTAGGGGAGCCATTGTTGCTGTCATTAGAACACCCAGTTATATCTGAGTCTTGAAACAATACTAAAATACATTCCACCAAGGTGGACGAGGTACTTCCCACTCTACTGGGTAGATGTAAACAATCACAACAACTGCTGCCTCAGATTCAAGCACATGAAATGTGACTTACTTGTCATGGATTTCTTCATGTTGTATATCTAATGGATTAAGTCCCCAAAATTGTGGTAAGATACGTTAATTTGCTTATAGTATGTATTTTTGTACCGTTTTGATATATTTTTATATTATGTTTTTATTTGTACCTTTGATATAGCCAATGGCATCCTACCAGTTTTGAAGGCATTAGCCTAAAAGTGTTTTCTTTTGTTTTCAGTTATACTCAATTAATGGCTCATGGTTTATATAATAAACTACATAAAGGACCATGGAATGTTATTAACCCAATTTGAGAATCAACACTGAACGGGGCTAAAATCAATAAATAAATACAGAGCCACGTACTGTTCACAAGAACACTCAGTATGAAGTAGAAATTTATTTCTGTTTGAACATGATATTGTGTGCATTTTCTTCCATATGTATATAAATTTACATACATAAACATATATATATATATATATATAATGGATTTTGAGCGAAGCGAAAAATCTATTTTTGGGTGAGATGGCCATGTCGTCCTGATGGAAGTTCCTATAGGGTAGCTTCCTAGGGTATATTACAACTACGGCAATATTCCCAGAGAATTTACCTTAAGGTACCAGAATTCTAACTCCTGGAGCGAGTATCCCTCGTGAAAGGGATATCGCGACATATCAGAGGACGTATTCTAAACACGCCACATGGCAATCTACATCCTGGACAGAGATTTCGTCTCGTAGGAGGTGATTGGCGAGATACGAATTCGGGAAAGAAAAAGGGGAGCCGCTCCCAAGGCTTCCCTATCCTCCGATTCGTATGCGTGCCTGGCGCCAATCCTGGCGCCATCTGTATTTCTTGTAGCGTACACGAGGTGCTACAGATACTGTATGTAGGGAGGGGTCCTACAGCCCTTTCTTAGAAAGGCAAGGGCGGGTCCATCAGGACGACATGGCCATCTCACCCAAAAATAAATTTTTCGCTTCGCTCAAAATCCGTTTTTTGGGCTCAAGCCATGTCGTCCTGATGGAAGTGTACCAGAGCATTACTGTATCTGTGGATTCTCAGAACGTGCCGTACTCCCCAGAGGTAATTTTTTCCCGGTCGACTAGACCTAGAGACCTAAGATGTTACCGTTATACATCTTTTCAACTAACTATAAACTATGTTAGAGCTTCCTGCCCCCTACAGGGAAGAGTCCTACTAGACTCTGGAAAAGTCTCGAAGAGTACATATACCTATGTATGAATACCAGGCAAGCTAATATAGTGGTCTCGCCCTATATTAAGTAAAGCATAGTTTGTATAGAACCACTGCGTCAATATATATTGACCAGTAATCCGCACAATACTTGTATTGGACAAAGGTTTATATCCGCATAGGAAGAAACTAATAAAACCGCCCTCGTCCCTTTATGGGACGGAGTCCTCCCATTAGGGGATTTACATAAACCAATGCAACATAGCTTGCATAACAGAACAATTCTATCAGAATTATCCCAGATAAGATACATAGAATTAAATGCTCAATTATACCAATAAATTGACACAGGTGAAAGAGACGCAAGGTTCTCAAGAACAAGTTTATTGACAGACAATAAACAGACAGGTTAACAACAAATATATATATATATATATATATATATATATATATATATATATATATATATATATATATATATAAAAGAGGATAACCCAAAACTTTAAGCATAAGTATGATAGTAAACAGAACTTGTTTATCTGAAAGAAAAACCATTAAACGCCACTTAATAAGATACCGAGGTATCAAGTCATAAAAGTCTGTATTACAAATCAATCACATTAGCGTTAGAAACGCTCGGCACACATGTCTGTACTTATGCTAGGTTCACCTTTGAAAGAAGGAACAGTCTATGTAGGCACTTGGTGCCCTCCTTTAGTTTGTAGTACAGTATGTACCTACACACTCACCCTGGACTTAATCGTCCCAATTAAGACCACTGTTCCTCGCAGAGTTAAACAGTAGGGTTAACTACACGACCCACTGCTACCACAGATCTCTTAAGTTCCTCTACTTGCTTCGCATAGTGGCGAAAGAACACCCTGGAAGACTTCCAGCCCGTGTATGAACGGAGATGTTCAAAATCCATACAATTAAAGAAATTTAGGGATGAGGAAACTTTCCTCGGATCGTGACCTGCGGGTGTACTGTCAGGATCCGCTCTGCGAATAAAATATGTGATTTTCGCTCTGAGTTGATTCAGAGATAAATTTGAGCCTGATGTTTCTCCCCTGAATAGTTGACCACCCTTGAAGTCTGAAGTTCTACGAAGATAGACCTTTAGGCATTCTACTGGACATAGAGATGCATCTTCTTTCAGAGGGCAGATTCTCCAGGGACCCCACCTGTTGGTGGGTAACTCATTCTTGGCGAGAAACGTAGGATCCGGAAACAGGTTCAGATCCCCCCCATCCAGGAACTGAACACGACCTGCCTCTCTCGAGAGGGCTACAATCTCACTAACCCTGGCCCCGGACGCGAGTGCAAATAGGAAAATAACTTTTTGCGTCAAATCCTTTAACGCACATTCTTCATTGCTCAACAGGGAGGCGAAATGAAGAACTTTGTCTAAAGACCATGAGATGGGCTTTGGAGGTGCTGAAGGTCTGAGCCTAGCGCATGCTTTCGGAACTTTATTAAAGATCTCGTTACCTAGGTCGATCTGGAAGGCAAATAAAATGGGTCTCATCAAAGCAGATTTACACACTGAAATCGTGTTAGCTGCCAACCCTTGGCCATGGAGGTGGATGAAGAAAGATAAGCAGAAGTCTGTTGAGATCTCCTGTGGATTCTTTGCCTTTACAAAGGCCACCCATTTTCTCCAAGATGACTCATATTGCCTTCTAGTCGATTTGCACTTATATTCCTCTAGGAAGTCTATGCTGGCTTTCGAAATCCCGAAACGCTTTCTCACCGCAAGGGCGAGAAAATCATGAGCTGCAGGGTCCGGGTTTTCTGTAATGAAGCGCAGACAGTCGACTTCTGGACTCGCTGGGTCAGAACTGGATGTGGTAGCGGCACAAACTTCATCTGTAGTTCCAACGCCAAGGGGAACCACATACTGTTCGGCCACTTGTGGGCCACTATTGCCGCTACCCCCTTGAAGGATCTCAGTTTGTTGAGGACCCTCAACAGAAGGTTGTGAGGAGGGAACAGATAAATCCTGGACCATCTGTTCCAGTCGAGGGACATCGCGTCCAATGCTTCCGCTAAGGGGTCCTCGTACGGGGACACGTACAGGGGCAACTTCTTGTTGTCTTTCGTCGCAAAGAGGTCTATCTGCAGTTCTGGGACTTGATTCAGAATGAAGGAGAATGATCCTGCGTCTAAGGACCATTCCGACTCTATCGGTGTGAACCTGGATAGAGCGTCCGCTGTCACATTGCGGACTCCTTGAAGGTGAACTGCCGACAGGTACCACTTCTTCTTTTCCGCCAATCGGAAAATGGCTAACATCACTTGGTTGAGAGGTGGTGACCTCGACCCTTGTCGATTCAAGCATCTCACAACCACCTCGCTGTCCATCACCAATCTTATATGGATCGAGTGACGCGGGGAGACTTTCTTTAAGGTAAGGAGCACTGCCATAGCTTCTAGAAAGTTTATATGAAAGGTCTTGAATAGCTTGGACCAAGTCCCCTGGACTTTTTTCCGATGAGAGTGACCTCCCCATCCCTCCTTTGAGGCGTCTGAGTGAATCGTCATCGACGGGGGAGGTGGCTGAAGAAGAACCGACTTCTTTAGATGTCTGGCTTGGGACCAAGGCCTGAGAAGAGTACGTAGCCGAGGCGGCACTGGTCTTCTCAGATCTCTTCGCGCGTTTGATGCATACCTTCTCCAAACTCCGGTTGCATCCTTTAGCTGTGCTCTTAGCACTGGGTCTGTCACTGAAGCAAACTGGAGAGAGCCTAGTACCCTCTCCTGTTCGCGACTTGATATCCTTTCGGAATCTAAAAGTCTCTTGACAGAGCCCGCTATCTCCTTCCTTTTCTTCGTCGGGATGGAGAAACGGTGTGACAAAAGGTCCCAGTGGATTCCCAGCCACTGGAACCTTTGGGATGGAGAAAGTCGAGACTTTTTTCTGTTGATCTTGAAGCCTAGGTACTCTAGGAACTGGATCACCTGACTGGAAGCTTGCAAGCATTTGGTCTCGGATGCTGCCCACACCAGCCAGTCGTCCAGGTAGGCTACTACCTGAATTCCCTTTAGGCGTAATTGTTTGAGAGCTGCGCTCGCAAGCTTCGTGAAAATCCTTGGGGCTATGTTTAGCCCGAATGGCATGGCTCCGAAGGCGTATAGTCTCCGTTGTAGCCTGAACCCTAGGTAGGGGGAGAGTCGACGGCTGATTGGAATGTGCCAATAGGCGTCTGACAAGTCTATAGAGACTGAGTATGCCCTCTTGGGCAGTAAGGTCCTTATGTGTTGCAGTGTTAGCATCTTGAATTTGCAATTCACTATGAACTTGTTGAGTGGCGACAAGTCCAGAATGACTCTGAGCTTTTCCGAGTCTTTCTTGGGAACACAAAACAGCCTCCCTTGGAATTTGATGGACTTCACCTTTCGGATCACCTTTTTCTCCAACAGTTCTTGAACGTACTCCTCCAGAACGGGGGTGGAGTGTTGGAAAAACCGAAGGCACGGGGGTGGAGTGCTGTACCAGCTCCAGCCCAGTCCATTCTTGAGTAGGCTTTGGGCCCAGGGATCGAAGGTCCAGCGATCCCAAAATTTCATCAGTCTCCCTCCTACCGGTATCGTTTCACTTGGACTGCCGTCCTGAGGTCTTGCCTCCCTGACCACGACCACCTCTGAATCCCCTTCCCCTTGAGGGGCGCCTAGACGAGCCTCTGGCTGCTCCTCTAGGTTTTGCACGAAAGGAAGAAGACTGTCCTTCGAACATTGGGGTGAATGTGGTTGACTAACCTGGCACAGCCTGGGGTACCCACTGAAAAGTAGTCGGGGTTTGTGCCACCATCTGGGGCACTGGAGGCAATGGCAATTGCAGTTGCTGTTGCTGTCTAAAAGGCTTGGCTGACCGAGACGGTAGCCTAGTCCTCATATTCTTCCTCTTTGGTTGAGGACCCTCATCCGGGGAAGATTTTCTTTTGATAGCCAGGCCCCACTTCTGGAGAAGGTTTCTATTCTCCACGGCGGCCTTATCAACAACCTCTTTGACTACATCGGTAGGGAAAAGGTCTTTTCCCCAAATGTTGGAGGAGATTAACTTCCTTGGCTCGTGTCTCACCGAAGCCCCGGTGAACATGAACTCCCTGCAAGCTCTCCTTGCCCTGACGAAGCTATAAAGGTCCTTCGTCACTGTGGCTAGGTGAGACTTAGCCACTACCATGAACATTTCATGGACCTTGGGGTCACTTGCCATCGTCTCAAGAGTAGTCTGATGAGACATTGAGGCAGCCAGTCTTTCTTTTGTCTCGAACTCTCTTCGTAAAAGAGAGTCGGACAGCTTGGGGAGGTCCTCGCCGAATTGCCATCCGGCAATATCAGCCTCCAACTTTCCCACTGAGAATGTCAGATGGACATCCTTCCAGTCTTTGTGGTCCATAGGCGGGGCCAGCGACAAGGGTTTACACTCCTCCAGGGAGGGGCAAGGCTTGCCGGCCTCGACTGCCTTTAGGACAGCCGCAAACCCTTTCTGTAAAAAGGGGAAGGCTCTAGCAGGAGAGGACACAAAAGAAGAGAGCTTCTTGTTCAATGCAGCTACCTTCGAGTTAGAGAAGCCCCTCTCTTTCATCGAGGATGAAAGTAGGGCTTGAGCCTTAGCATGGTCCATAATTATGACCTCCTTCGGCTCTGTCTCCTCCCTTGAAGCTGGTTCTTTTCTCAGCCGGACATAGCAGTCCGGATATGATGCCTTGCTGGGCCAAAATTCCACCTCCTCTAGGGGAACTGAACCCAGCTTATCCGAGATGACGATCTTTCCAGTCGTCATCAGCATGTGCTCAGCATACCTCCAGGGGTTAGCATCTGAGCATACGGGAAGGTCTTTCACATTGAGCCTTTTCCGGGGCCCACGTGATTCTGCCAGGGACTGCATACGCAGTTCCATAGCAGCCGCCTTCTCCTGATTCTCCTTCTGCATTTGTTGGATCATTCCAACAATCGAAGAGAGGGCCTGTCCTAGTTCTACTGGGAGACCGGCCGATGTTGAGGGGATAGGATCCGGAATCTGAACCGGAATAGCCGACACCTCGTCGACCTCATCCTCTACGACATCCGGGGTTTGAACTTCATCCTGACCTTCTGCCAGGAGGTCTTGTTCCAAACGTTCGTCCAGGTCAGACATCCTGTCATCTAACTGGATGTCTTGCATCGCAACTGCGACTTCCACGTCCACCTGGACATGATCTTGAGGGATCTCCTCTTGAGGCTGGGGAATCACTGCATCAGCTGATGCCTGGGGAAAAAGATACGCCCTCATCTTCTCACTTGGAAGATAAGGGCCAGAGGTGTTCTTCTTGAAGCCCCTTACCCAAGTACGAAGCTTTTCCCTTGCTATATCCCTTGATTCCGCCGTTCTAGGGGAATCAAAAGCCTCAGTAATCAGGTTAGTGCATACAGTACATACCTGAGGGTCCCAATACTGGAGATCATCCTTGGAGACAGCGCATGCTGCATGTCTCCTACAACACTCATGTCCGCAGAGGTTCTTGCTGCGGACGTTGCAGAAAACATTTCCGCACTTCGGAGGGTCCTCCTGTAAAGAGAAGAAATTTCCATGAGTATCAAGTGAACTATGTATCACTGGATATGCATAGTATAGCATAACAATTCATAAAGGAAAGACACACACTTGTGTTTCCCTCACAACCCATTGTTGCAGCCTTCCAGATAATAAAATCAAAATGGTTTATCTCTTCTAGAGTAACCAATGCAAGGTTTCCAGAGGAAACAGGTGGAGCTCACATCTAAGCAATGATTTTAAAATCCTGGATAATAGACAGGGAAGAACTCAGCTTCCTATCTGAGGGCAACAGCAAAGGGGTGTGCAAGAAAACACAATAGTGTTAGAAGACACAGTGCTGTACCAAAACCCTTACTATAGTTTTCCTCTTACTGTATATGCTATACAGAAGAATAGTAGTACAGTATAGGGGGATGTGTGCTGGCCTGCCTTTGCCGGCCGGCACACACCACAACTAGCTTTAAAGTATACTACTTAACAGCTATAGGGCGGCAGCACTCTGGTTCAAATGCCTGTGCCGGTCGGCAGCAACTGCCGGCCGGTAACAGCCACTGTTGGCCGGCAATGGCTGCCGGCCAGCAACTACACAAGGTAGTACCCAGCTGCCGGCCACACTCTTGGTGACCGGCAGACAAGGGCTGACATAAGCCTTCCGGCAAAGGTACAAGACCGATGCCAGCCGGCAGCAAAAGAACCAGAGGACTACACCTGCCCGGCTGCCGGCCTCATAGGGCGGCAGCCGGCCTCATAGGCTGGCAGCCGGGACAGGTACAGCACTAGAAGAAAAATAGAATGGATGCCGGGATAAGAGTGTACACAACCTCCAAGCCCGGTAACCGAAAGAGTGCATATAAGGAAGGGGAGAAACTAATTCAGGCTTCCTTGACCAATACCGTCCGGCTCTGCCGGCAGGCATGGATGAGGGACCAAGAGAGGTCCGGGCAGCACTCGAAAACATAAGACCCTTGCCGGCCAGCAGCTCTGCCGGCCGGCAAGGGGCTGAGTCAATTCCACATCCTAACCTATACTAGGTCCAGATGTAGAACGACGTACAGTACAGTAATGGCTCGGCCATTACGAAGAAAGAGGGGGAAGGGACATGAGGGTCCTGCCAACCTTGCTTTAGTGACAGATCACCCGCAGCCAAGAAAGTTATCTTAGCCTAAGGGAGATCTAAGGGGGAAGGCCAGCAATACTTGCCAGCTCCCAGAGCACCAAAGCAAGGAAGGCGTTGCTACTCCCAAGGGAAGAACTTATCCTTCCCCGAGAACAGCAACAAGGACTAGTCTGGTAGATCACAAAAGAAGGAATCATAACCACAGAAACCTTCGGTAGTGACCTAAGGGAGCTAAGCTCCCTTTGTCTGTGTTAGGTCAGCGAGGGGGACTCAGCCCCAAGCCAGACAACACAGACTCAGACTAAAAAACTCTGTTGTTCTGTCCCTCTTGAACCATAACTACAGGAACAGGAAGGTACAGTAACACCCTAGTATAGTTTTATCGAAAATAAATTCGGAAAAAACCACTTAGGGATAAGCCTAAGGCTTAAACAGAGGGAAAGGGATTGCATACCTTCTCCGAAGAAAAGAAGCAACCGGGGAGTATGATAAAGTATACTAAGGCTCCATAAGCTACTAGCCTAGGCACCAAGAGAATCGATTACCTAAATCACCGAAACTCACTCGTATACTATCTTGGAAATATTCCACACAGTCTAAAATGTATAAAATATAGCCTAAAGCTTCAATAAAATTTTAATTACACTCGGAAAAACCATAATCATGCATGAAGTACTAGGACCAAACGACTAGGCTACATGGCCTAGCATAGGCCAGAATGGCGAATACTTCGCCAAAAAATACTAAGCACGAAAGGAAATCCTATGTAATGCTAAATAGCTAAAATTTATTAAAGCAAAACAACCAGGAATGTCGCTCTGACTAACTAATTTATACCTAGCGAGCGACAGCGTCCAAAACGCCTCTGGTAGGCTACGGCTCTTGTATCAAAGATTAATCCTATTAATCACTCAAAATTTTACCAAGAGCCTACATTTATACATAAAAGACACTATACTCAACTTATCAGAGGCCGACGAAGACGGAGAAGCCATGAAAAGCAGAATAAATCCAAGATTTGCGAGAAAAACAGGAAAAAACACCGAGTTGTTAAGCTACGCAAAAAGGAATACAGATGGCGCCAGGATTGGCGCCAGGCACGCATACGAATCGGAGGATAGGGAAGCCTTGGGAGCGGCTCCCCTTTTTCTTTCCCGAATTCGTATCTCGCCAATCACCTCCTACGAGACGAAATCTCTGTCCAGGATGTAGATTGCCATGTGGCGTGTCTAGAATACGTCCTCTGATATGTCGCGATATCCCTTTCACGAGGGATACTCGCTCCAGGAGTTAGAATTCTGGTACCTTAAGGTAAATTCTCTGGGAATATCGCCGTAGTTGTAATATACCCTAGGAAGCTACCCTATAGGAACTTCCATCAGGACGACATGGCTTGAGCCCAAAAATATGTATATATATGTATATATATATATATATATATATATATATATATATATATATAAAAGTATACATATATGTGTACACGTAAATACACCCGTTAAGATATTACTGCCAGAGAGTTATGGGGTCCTTTGACTGGCAAGATAGTACTACATTGGATCCTTCTCTCTGGTTACGGTTCATTTTCCCATTTCTTACACACGCACCGAATAGTCTGGCCTATTCTTTACATATTCGACTCTGTCCTCATACAATTGAAAACACTGATTATCAAACAATTCTTCTTCACCCAAGGGGTTAATTGCTGCACTGTAATTGTTCAGTGGCCATTGTCCTCTTGGTGAGGGTAGAAGAGACTCTTTAGCTATGATAAGCAACTCTTCTAGGAAAATGACACTCCAAAATCAAACCATTGTTTTCTAGTCTTGGTAGTGCCATAGCCTCCGTACCATGGTCTTTCTCTGCCTTAGTGTAGAGTTTTCTTGCTTGAGGGTACACTTGGGCACACTATTCTATATTATTTCTCTTCCTGTTTTTTTTTTCTTATTAAGTTTTATAGTTTATTTATGAAATATTTATCATAATAACATTACTGTTCTTAAAATATCCTATATTAATTGTTAATTACTTTTCTTGTAATGTCCTTATTTCCTTACCTCACTGGGCTATTTTCCTTGTTGAAGCCCTCAGGCTTATAGCATTTTACTTTTCAAACTAGAGTTGTAGCTTACCAAGTAACGATATCTATCTATCTATCTATATATATATATATATATATATATATATATATATTATATATACATATATATATATATATATATATATATATATATATATATATATATATATACATATATATATATACATATGTATATAGATACACACACACGCACACACACACATATATATATACATACATATATATATATATATATATATATATATATATATATATATATATATATATATATATATAATATTTCAGTGTTACGTAATCATAAATACTATTACTTTTCGAAAATATCTGAAAGCAGAAATTCTGACTTTATAGAGAAGAACCTTCACTTAAAATCCATGAAGGAGCTTTACCTTTCTGGGTATGACTCTTGAGGACATTTTGAGGATTCCTTTTGATGAGATATGTGTCGATTTGATGTGGCTTTCTTGCCGCTGGCAGTCTGTGAAGAGGTCGTTACACCGGAGACGACCTCGGACCCAGTTCTTATTCCTGGAAGAGTTGCAAGTTTTCATTGGAATTGAATTTCTTTATCATCATCATCATTATTATTATTATTATTATTATTATTATTATTATTATCATTATAATAATAATAATAATTATTATTATTATTATGGTTATTATTATTGTTATTATTATTATTATTATTATTATTTAGTGATGATAGATATGTACTTTGCGTTTTGAATAAAATGTACATTGTAACTATTATTATTATTTTTATTATTATTATTATTATTATTATTATTATTATTGTTATTGTTATTTTTATTATTGTTATTATTATTATTATTATTATTATTATTATTATTATTATTATTTTTGCGATTATTATTATTATTATTATTATTATTATTATTATTATTATTATTATTATTAATTCAGTGATCATGGATATGTACATTATTTACACTATTTTACTATTTACTTTGCATTTTGAATAAAATCAAATTTGAAATTTCTGAAGAGAAAAATAGTGATCGTAAATGTATACATTATTTACAATATTGTTTTTATATTAACGTTGAATTTTGGATAAAAGTAAATTTAAAACTCCCGGAAAGAACACTTTGAAAGCATTCATAGACTCCTTGAAAAGCATATGATCTACAAAAGTAAAAATAGTTATATAGTTGAAAATCATGTACAAAAGAAAAATATATTCATAGTTATAA
This sequence comes from Palaemon carinicauda, assembly GCF_036898095.1. NCBI lineage: Eukaryota > Metazoa > Arthropoda > Malacostraca > Decapoda > Palaemonidae > Palaemon > Palaemon carinicauda. The sequence goes on from NC_090729.1 coordinate 128,740,675, forward strand.
AATAAGAAATAAAAGTTATTCTTAACCTATTAAGAAGCAAATATTTTTTTTTTTCGATATTTATCTTGAATTTAGAAAACTGTTGTATCATAAATTGAGTCTCTTAGAGATTAAGTTATTGTGATTCAATAAACTATAAGAAATTCATTTCAACAATATAGTGTAAGTAAATGTTCTCATAACTCTTTTTTTTTTTTTTTTTTTTTTTTGAACATGAGAACCTTTTTCCATGCTGTATTACGAGATTCGATAATGTTGGGATAAATGTTGCCAGGCAATTACCGTTTTAAAAATGGATATATTGACGTTAAGGAGTAATATTAAGGTCACTAACCCGTAAAAGATAATAACAAAGCAGGGTAAAATAACGGTCGTCTGTATTTTACTGAAATAAGGCCAGCAACAGTATATTTTTATGAGGAATTTCCGATTGAAATTACGTGTTTTTTTTTTTTTTTTTTTTTTTTTTTTTTTTTTTTTTTTGCAGTGTGGCAATTGTTTTTCTAATCTAAAAACATATTGTGTTCCCAGTAAAAACAATGTTTTACACTGGATTAAATTACCCATTTTTCCAACCATGTTTATTTGTTCTCCCTGGAAATTGCAATTTGCAATAAGAATGTCTGCAAAGAACTCAGGTGTCGAAATGAGTCAAGGTAAAAGTTGCGGAATCGGATTTTTTTCTGACAGGAAATCTTGTTGAA
>NC_090729.1:128748878-128753878 GCF_036898095.1 Palaemon carinicauda
GAAATGTATTCGAGTTAACCGCGTATGAAACTAATAATTTGCATTGATATTTGTTCACAATCGAAGTAAAACTGGCTGTTATGGTCATTCAGCACTGATCTATTGAATGTATCACTTCATTTTGCAGCATAATGTTGCAATCGAGAATTTTATTCGAAGCAATTCATTGAATTCTGATGGGTGATTTAGTAAAGTTTTATTTTTTTCAGTCTTAAACAATTTTAAAGAGTGGCATGCGTTAGTTTACTGGCGAATTTGTAAAGTAATCTTTTTTTTTTTTTTTTTTTTTGGGGGGGGCGGTTGTAGTTCAGATTGATTGATTGATTTTGAGGTTTTTTTTTTTTATCCTGACATCGAAGGTCATTGACGCTGATATCGCTTTTTATAAATAAAGAATAAAAGGATATTCAAATTAAAATCATAAAAGCGATGATATTATAAAAGTTGAATAGCTTTCAGAAGACCTGCTTTTGAAATAAATCTAAAAGTACCGCTAGCTTAGTACAACAAAAGCTTTCGTTACCATATTTAGAAATAAAGGATAATGGTTATATAATTTTTGGTGTGGAATTAAGTTTTTTACTATGGGGGATTTAGTGAATTTATCATTTCTAATCTGTCATTATTATTCAAATATAATAAGAACTTGTCGCTTACACATTTCTGCTTGAATTGATTGCCTTTATGCTATTTATTTCTGTTTCGGAATAATGGAAATTTAAAAAAAAAAATCCATTCACAGATTCACTAAAATTGGGGAAAGGACGAACCTAAAGTTACGATGTTGAAAGGTTTAAAGCTGAAAAATAAATATCCTTTATAGTTTTGAAATCAATTTACACTTATCTGCTAGAATAATAATGATGTGTCTTTGGTTTACTTCCGTAGGAATGCAAAAATCTTATTTAGCGGTAGGTTGGTAAATAGAATATGATCATCAAAGCAGACCTATGCAGTTATTAGTTGCTCAAGCAGATGATGCTTTTCTCTTACACGAATCACATCTGAATGTGAAAGGTGTGGTTGGTAACTACCTTGATAAAAATCTTCTTAGAATTAGCGTATTATAGTGATTATTGGGGAATGAAGTTAAACCCTAACAACATTCATTGATACGATAGCCAACTAAAGTAGAGGATATTTTAACAGCATGTAAGAAAACGAAATGGACATGAGCAGGACATATAATGAGAAGGACAGATAATAGATGGGCATTAAGAATAACTGGATGCGTCTCTAGAGTTTACAAAAGAAGCAAGGGAAGGAAGAAAAGATGATGGATTGATGAATTAAGAAAGTTTGCCAGTGTGGACTAGCATAGAAAGACCACAAACAGACGCAAGTTGGACATATCTGAGGTATTTCTTCTGCATCTGACGATTTTATATATATATATATATATATATATATATATATATATGTGCGTGTGTGTATATATATATATATATATATATATATATATATATATATATATATATATAAATGTATGTGTATATTTATATGTGTGTATATATATATATATATATATATATATATATATATATATATATATGTTTATATATGTATATATATATATATATATATATATATATATATATATATATATATATATATTATCCACGCCTATTGATGCAAAGAGCCTCGGTTAGATTTCGCCGGTCGTCTTTATCTTGAGCTTTTAAATCATGGTGAGGGGCAGATGGAGATAGTTTGAGCATGGTCTTCGTACACCCCTAGAGAAATTAGTTCACCAAACTTTCACCCGGGCTCCACGAGGCACTAGAAGAGCTGGAAGACCCAGGCCTACATGGCTGAGGACTATGAAGCGTGAAGTAGTAGATGGCTAAGTGGTATGTCACGGCTCGCAAGTTTTCTGAACCAGGGTTCGATTCCCTGCCGGATAGAAGCTATTTTCCATGAGTGGTCTCTGATCCCGAGGTCGGTATGAGAATCCAGACATTAATGCATCAAAATATATGGCTTATTTGTGTATGAAAAAGCACGTCTAAATGTGCAAAATTTATCATACAATTACACACACAAACACAAACAAACACACACACACACACACACACACATATATATATATATATATATATATATATATATATATATATATATATATGTATGTATGTATATATATGTATAATATATATATATATATATATATATATATATATATATATATATATATATATTTATTAAATATTTTTCCCACCTACTGCAAAAGTATTGGAGGTTCTCTATCATCTCTTTTCTCTTGTCATTTCTCTGTTCTTTGTCTGGTGGCTGATGGAAGTTCTGAGAATTCTTTTCCCTTGTCGACATTAATAATACACCCTTCGATCTATGTCCTATTGTATCACAACTTATTAACTGCATTTTAAACAATGGAGACATATTCATCTACGCTTTATTTATTGATTTATGTTCACCGTTTTAAAAAGTTTGCACAATTAATGTAATGAGTAATGAAGAATATCACGATAATTATTATAAGTAAATTTAGCAATGTTTCCATTTTATAAAGGTAATTGCTCCAAATAGATTATCCTGAATTTTAATCAGTTCTGCGCCTTTTTTCAGTGAGATATAAATTATAATTGTAGAGTTTAGGTCATGTAATCTGTGTTGGAAAAGTAATCTAGCACAATGTTTTTCATTATTATTTGTATTTGGTATGTCTTCATAAAACTCGTACGAATTTATTTCTGGAAAAAAATTATCAATAAGAATTTGAAATTCAGATTAAAAATGTAATCTAACAGTTGTGAATTTATTTACTGTGATGCAAATTTATATTATGAAATCAAAAGTTTGATTAGATTATGAGTGGGCAGGTAAAGTATTGTTTCCATTATATTACATTTTAGTATTATTCGGGATCAGATTTAATCGTATTGTAAGCAAAACTCTTTATCATAATTAATATTTATTCCAATATTTCTCGATGTAAAATGAGAGAGGAGATTTGCTTGCAAGAAGTTTTTAAAATTAGCAGAGATTAATGTTAATGTTACCCTTTGTTTTTTTATTCTCAGGTTGGCTTCGTTTTTCTTAATTCAAGTTTAATGATCAAATCCTAAATCAATTATGTAATGAAGATATGTATTTTCAACCGTTGCTAGGGGGATAGAATGCATTGTCATTTTGGGTCTCAACAAGAAATATTACTTACTGTATATTCACTGAAACCCGAACGTATTAAAACAAATATAATATCATAAGATTTTCAGACGAACATATGATCTTCAACTGCTAAATACACTTTCTTGGGAGATGAAGGTTCAACTCCGAATTTGATGAATCACAGTATGTTTGATCCGATCCTAAACATTAAATATTTTTTTGGAGATTTTGTTATTTATTGTTAGAAATTATATCATGTACGAGAGAGAGAGAGAGAGAGAGAGAGAGAGAGAGAGAGAGAGAGAGAGAGAGAGAGAGAGAGAGAAGCAACGAATAAACATTTTGATAATGTTCGCCTACTCTATTTGGAAAGTCTAATTACACAAAAATACATACAAAAAATCAGGCTATATATCAGTTTAGTGAGATCAGTGTTACTGTATGGAAATGAGTCATGGTATGACTATGAAACAATATCCAATAGATTTAGTAGATTTGAGAACAAAGCCCTCAGAAGAATATTGGGAGTTAAGTGACAGGACATGATTAGAAATTAAACTAAGAGATATTACTAGAGTGCTTTATGTGGATGAGATTATGGTGAGGGGTAGATGGAGATGGTTTGGGCATGCCCTTTGCACTCCCAAAAGAGATTAGTTCACCAGACTTTCAACTGGGCTCCTCAAGGCACTAGAAGAGTTGGAAGACCAGAACTACATGGCTGAGGACTAATATTCTTTAAACCATGACAGGGTACGAATCCAGAATCTTTTCAAATCGCTTTCACTTATAAGCTTTTCTATTTCTGAAGTATATAGTTTCCTAGTTTTTGCTTATCTATATAATCCTCGAATAATCATCATAGCATTTACTACTTATACATACTGGCATACATGTATATATATACATATATACATATATATGCAGAAGAACCACGGGGAAAATGAAAATACGAAATATACGCTTAAGTCCTGACTAGTTTCGTGATACTTCTTCAGAGGACTGAAGTATCACGAAACTAGTCAGGACTTAAGCGTATATTTCGTATTTTCATTTTCCCTGTGGTTCTTCTGCATCTGAGCATCACGTTTTCCTGTGATTTTTACGCATATACATATATATGTGTATATATAATATATATATATATATATATATATATATATATATATATAATATATATAATGTATATATACTTAAAAAAGGCGTAGGAGATGATGATGATAATAACCTTCTCATTCCTTATGTTTATTCAAATATCCTATGACTTCGACAAGTAAATAAAAGCCCATGATAGAGACGACTGGCGAAATCTTACTGAGGCCCTTTACGTCATTAGGGGTGGGAGGAGATGATGATTGATGATGATAAATATATATATATATATATATATATATATATATATATATATGTATGTATATATATATATATAAAAATTACATTATGAGGCCCTTTACGCCAATAGGCATAGGAGGAGATGATGATGATATACACAGTATATATATATAAAAATTAAGTATACTGAACGTGAGAATTTGGTTTCAGGATGTCTAGCTTTATGGGCCCTGAGCTGTAATTGTATCATGTGATTAATGCTCGCTGGGTTGCAGTAGCGTTTATGTTTCGGGTCCCTTTGCTCTTAATTCTCCTTCTTGTAAAGGAGCATCGTACACCAAAGTATATATTTTGAGCATTTGGAATTCAACAAATTATACACGAGGTAGGCAGCGTAGAAACTGATCTCTCTCTCTCTCTCTCTCTCTCTCTCTCTCTCTCTCTCTCTCTCTCTCTCTCTCTCTCTCTCTCTCTCTCTCTCTCTCCCATGTTTATATACATATGCACACTCGAAGGAATTTTACCAATTGAAATTAAGG
>NC_090729.1:128758878-128766378 GCF_036898095.1 Palaemon carinicauda
GTGAAATCCCGTTGCAGTTATAATATAAGGAAGGTAGTAGATGTAATTATACACCAAATTTGTGGATTATGTGAAATGATGAAATTGATGTGAAATCCTTTTGCAGTTTTAACGTAAGGAAGATAGTAGATGTAATTATACATGAAATTTGTGGATTATGTGAAATGATGAAATTGATGTGAAATCCTTTTACAGTTTTAACGTAAGGAAGATAGTAGATGTAATTATACATGAAATTTGTGGATTATGTGAAATGATGAAATTGATGTGAAATCCTTTTACAGTTTTAACGTAAGGAAGATAGTAGATGTAATTATACACCAAATTTGTGTATTATGTGAAATGATGGAATTGATGTGAAATCCTTTTGCAGTTTTAACGTAAGGAAGATAGTAGATGTAATTATACATGAAATTTGTGGATTATGTGTAATGATGAAATTGATGTGAAATCCCGTTGTAGTTATAATATAAGGAAGGTAGTAGATGTAATTATACACCAAATTTGTGGATTATGTGAAATGATGAAATTGATGTGAAATCCTTTTGCAGTTTTAACGTAAGGAAGATAGTAGATGTAATTATACACCAAATTTGTGGATTATGTGAAATGCTGTAAATTGATGTGAAATCCTTTTGCAGTTATAATTTAAGGAAGGTAGTAATTGGGAATTATACGAAATTTGTGGATTATACGGACGGACTATCGAGGTGATCAAAATATATCAGTTGTCAGGATGAGGATAAAACAAAAGACCTGAGAAGGTAATGTCACGTAGAGGTTTACATGAGGGTGAATAGGGAACTGGTGAGTTTTATTGAGCCTTTTCTATAGGGAATCTAGATTCTAAAATCATAGTTTTCCACACACAGTTCTTCCCTGATTATCAACTGAAGTTTGAATGGAGTAAATAGTGCTTCTGTTTGCAGAAACCACAATTTTGGAGTATATATATATATATATATATATATATATATATATATATATATATATATATATATATATATATATATATCGTATTAAAAGTAATTTTGTAGATTTTCTTTTTTTTACTCCATAAATGGAGATAATAAATATTTCTTACAAGCTGGATTATATAAATTAATTCATACTAACCATATCATATATGATAATTTTTCCAAGCGATGTATGATAAGAGTATAAGTTATATAACTATTTACTCAATTCATTTTGTTTACAATATTTTCTGGTAGTGTAAACTGGAAAAATATACAAAATTCCCTAAGAGAATGACAATATAGAAATGTATCTTGGATCAAATAATTGGATTTGAATATTTATGTATTTCGAAGCCCATCGTTATTAGAAGCCAAATAGATTTTTAAATAGATTTACAAATATATTTTACTCTAGGTCGCAAGAGCATTATTAGTTTTGTAAAAAAACTTACCAAAAACTTCTCTTACCCAGAGGTATATTGTGATCATAACAAAACTGACAGGCCAAAAGTCCTTCATTCTTCTTTATATGCGACTGACTACTTTAACGTAGGTTCTGATCGTTGAATATTTTATATTTTTTATTCATTGCTTATTGTAGTTTATTTGTTATTCCCTTATTTGAGTTCCTCGCTTTTTTATCTGTTGGACCCTTATGCTTTTCCACGGGTTAATATAATTAGTAATAATAATAACAATGATGATAAAAATAATCATCCTCATCATCATCATCATTATTATTATTATTATTATTATTATTATTATTATTATTATTATTATTATTATTATCATTGACTTCCACCTACAAGGCAATTTTCTTCTATTGTTCTATAAGCAAAATAGATTTTGGCCTTTATATTTCTTGTAAAATTCAGCAATGTATTACGCATTTGCCCCGCACGGGGAAATGTTTTTTCTAAAGAAACAATTGCAACATTGCACAATTTCCCTTTTCTAAAGAAGCAATTACAACATTGCACAATTTCCCTTGCTAGTTTTTAGTCAATACATTACTGATAGAATTACCATTTGTCTGAATTTAAATTACGAAGAATGCGGTATTCTCGAAATAAAAGAGGAAATTAATTTCTCTATAATCTTATGAGATCATGGTGAGGGGTAGATGGAGATGGTTTGGGCATGCTCTTCGCACTCCCCAAGAGAGATTAATTCACTAAACTTTCGACTGGACTCCACTTGGCACTATAATAGTTGGAAGACTCGGGCCTACATGGCTGATGATTATGAAGCGTGAAGTAGATGATGATGAATGGAGAAGTATTGATTTAAAAGCTCAAGATAGAGACGACTGGAGAAATCTAACCGAGGCTTTCTGCGTCAATATGCGTAGGAGGAGATGATGATGATGATGATCTTATCCTTCCTCATGTTTATTCGAATATCTAAGAGACTCCTACAAGTAAATATAGTTAGATATGAATTGACTATCGGGAGAGTATCTAACAAACCTATTAAACAATGTAAAACTCCATATAAAGATTTTAGTATTTTTTTTTTTAATATGGTTTTGGGAAAATTGTGTTCTTGTAAATTAGACCGTCAATCCTGGTAATAACACAGGTAATCAAGAGATCCTTACCCGAATCTCCGCCAGATATTACTCTACGAAAGCTGTTTCTTAAGTGATATCCGTAAAATAATTCCATTTTAGATACTTTTTTTTTTTTTTTTTTTTTTTTTTTGAAAAGTATACGAGTCCAACAAGAACTGATGAACTATAAGACATTTTTTTTTTTTTTAATTTTACTCTACTAAGTGTGGAATAGGATCCATTTATTCCCATATTAGGTTTATACATAAGCTCTTAATGAGTTTGCAATGATGGAGTATAAAATTCATCTTATGGAAGAGGACTAACGAATTCATCTTCTATTACCCGAAAAAAATTAAGCTTATAAGCAGTATTTTGACCGTAATGTCTCTTATAAAAGAAAAAAAAACAATGTCAAGTATAAGAATTTCTAGTTTAAATAATCATGGTCTTCTAAATAGGCCACAAAAATGTACGAATACCAGTGAAAAAAAAAACTATGATAAAGATGTTATTAGGTCGTAATTAGTGAAAGTTATTCATCATGTTCTCAGAGATGTATTTTGAACATTTTTTTGCACCTTTGTGTTGTCGTGAAAATTTTCACTTTTTTTTTTTTTTAATGCAGGTTTATCTTTTAGCTTCCCAAGAACATCTATTTACGGCCGTCATAATTATGCCATTCATTGACGTCATTTCCAGAATAATGCATCTGTTTTGACGTTGTTACTGTTTTAGATTGATTTATTGTTAACTTGTTCTCATCAATTATTTATTTCCTTATTTCCTTTCCTCACTGGGCTATTTTTCCCTTTTGGAGCCCTTGGGCTTATAGAATCTTGGTTTTCTAACTGGGGTTTTAGCTTGGCTAGTGATAATAATAATAATAATAATAATAATAATAATAATAATAATAATAATAATAATAATAATAATAATAATAATAATAATAATATCAGATTTATTACAGAATATGTGAGAAATTTTCTGAAGCCAATTTTCTGATAGTTTGACGTTCTAATTATCATAGCAAATATAATACCGATTATATCAATAATACGAAATGAGATATGGTTTTAATTGGAGGAAACTCCAGCCTTTTTCAGTAAAATACCCCACGCAAAATGTCAGGTTGCTGTAAGATACATATTATCTATGTGATCATGTCAATTTTAGCTGACTAGATCAAAATAATTCATTTATAGAAAATATACCCTTGTATACAGGCAATATACGATTATTAATGCTACCCCTAAAGCCTTTTAATAGTGCTTTATATTACGACTCATTTATTTAGTATAAGGAGAATTAATTTCGAATACCATTTTAGTTAGGAGTAGATGTATTAATCCTCTGCTAATCTGGATTTATGTTTCCCCATTTTGCTCTTGTCTTTATGTAGTATGGGATTTAATCTCTTTTCATGTTTGATGTATATTCATCAAAGAGCTCCCTTAAATACAAGGATGATATCATATAATGAAGATAGTAATGAGTTTTGATATTAGACATTAAAATATATGATGTTTCGTTAGAACCTTGATTAGTTTTTGATTTACTGGCTTTAAAAGGAAAACGTGTTTACCGAACTTGCAGTATTTTTAATCTGTTTTCAATAAAAATGTAATCAACCTATTTATAGATGTCATGGGTAGATACGATACTTTTAAAAGGATATAATAAAAGACAAAAATATCTATTCCCAAAGTGTGAGCAGCGAGGCGAGACGAGATTCGACTACGGCCCTATTTGGGCAATCCTGTCATCACTTCATTGTCGTCAACATTTTGGAAGTAAACCAAGCCTCGCCGAGAGCGCCTGCTGTGATAAGGAAACTGTCCTGTTTTGACCAAGATATCATCGTCTTAATTAGTTGAGTCAGCATATTTTGAGAAACCGAGCCTGAGTGAAATCCTTGTATAGGATATATGTCATCATGGAAGGACATGTGCTTCCCTCTTGTTACGACTTAACACGTGGTCCAGGTTGCATCAGAAATTTCTTCTAGATGCTACCATGGCGTGATCGAAGTGGGCGTTTTTGAGGAAGCCAATAGAGATGCGGAATTTTTTTTAAAAGAACGCCTTCTATGGAAATGACTACTGCCCACTATAATTAACTCCGCCCATACATGGGTATATAAACTTCAAGAAGAGATTGTCCAAGAGAAGTAGGATAGGACATAAGACAAGAGAGGAACTATGTCCGAAGCAGATAAGATCCAAGTCCTAGCGAGATAAGAAACAGAGAAGACCAGAAGTCTGATAGAGCCAGATCCTAGCCTTCCCGTCAGACAACAAAAGCCCATCTCCAAAAAATCCTGTTTTAGCCAAGAAGAAGAGACAAATTGAAGCAGCCATCCCTTCCTGCTTGTGACGAGAAGTAGCCAACACTGCCTGCAGCCTGCCTTAGTTCAACACTATCATCAAATTCTTGGAAGAAGACCTCTGATGAACCAGTTTTATGCCACCTCTTTTGTGATGTCTTCGAATCCGGTCATCGTGCCAGTTTCATCTGAACTTCAGCCGCCCTTCTGCAACGTTCTCAAGCCTGAAGTCACCGTACCAGTATCGTCTCAGCAGCTGCAGAAAACCTCTGATGTTCCATCTTGATGTCACCCTTTTTGTGACGTCTTCGAATCCGGTCATCGCGCCAGTTTCATCTGAACTTCAGCCGCCCTTCTGCAACGTTCTCAAGCCTGAAGTCACCGTACCAGTATCGTCTCAGCAGCTGCAAAAAACTATTCGTTAAGTATTTCTACCTTACTGACTGCTCCCCTTTTCTGTTGGTGTTTTGATTTATTTGATTGGTCAGATAAAGTAACCGAAGAAGTAACGTTAATTTTCTTTGCAAGTTTGTGAATAAATGTGCTGTGTTTTTTCGTGAGTTTCTTTTTTTATTTATTTCCCATTTTTCAATGTTGGTTGTTGACATTTATTTTACTGATTAAAAGAACCTGTAATGATTTTAAGAACGTAACAGTAGATAAAAACTTAGAGGTAGCAAAGGTTCCCAAAAGAAGTATGACCTCTAAAGCAGTAAATATAGGCAAAGGAACTTCATTAAAGTAAAAAAAAAAAAGAAAAAAAAAGAGATGAATTTTGTACCCCTTGAATTTGGACTAATTAAACAGTTTTGTCACTATAGAAAATATTGATCAAAATATTTTCATATTGAATGTTTTTACATTAAAATAAAAAAAAATATCTGCGAAAACTAATGCTAATAAATAGACCTGTATTTTAGTTTATATTTTTATACAGCATTTTTTACGAACATTTAATAGTAAGAGACTTGTTTGAGACTAAGAGTAGAAACAGGATTTAAGGTAAAATAAAAAAAAAATTGAATATAAACAGGCGTCTTTGAGCAAAAACTCTGTTATCAAGGATTGGGACATGAGTAGAATATTCTTCTCCCAAATTGAGTTTTAAAGGGTGATAAATATCACTACAATATAAGTTTTGTATTTCTGCCATTGAAGTTTTTGAAAAAAGTGATGAAACTTCTTATTGATGGGTAGTGCCGCCAGAGCACCTCGTGTGGTGTATTGTGTGCATTACTTAAAGGTATTCACATCGTTCCTTCGTCCCTAGCTACATTAACCATTTAGTCTTCAACTATGCGTTTGTACCGCACGTGTTTCACACACACTTGTACATTGTAACGGTATTTTTTTTATTGTTTATCTCGCTCTACACCTCTCTGTTAACAGAACTGGTTTAAGCTTCTCTATTCTTGAACTGATCTGTTTAAATTTTTGTGACCTTCTTTCACTGAAAGCGTTGTTATAAAAGCTCACTGTCTGTTGAAATAAAGTTAGTTGTGTTCGTCTGGTCTCTCAATTACTGCCTAACTGGCGATACGCACTTCGTTCCCACTTCCTTTCATTTTGTAGTTTAATTTTATTTCGTAGCGCAACTGTTGGGGCTTCCCTCAGTTTCAAATGGGCACTGAATGGTCTCCCTAGACCCAGGTATTGATAAGTATAAAATGAAAACCAAAACGTAAATATTAAGAAGTTACAGTTTTCGAGGATTCTTTTTCATAGTTATGTCCAGAACTTGTTGAATCTTCAATTTTGATCGAACCGAATCATAATTAGACTAATAGATACTGTGGATGAATATAATAATCTCGGTATTGATAAGTATAAAATGAAATTAATAGAAAGAAAATGTGACCAAAACGTAAATACTAAGAAAGTACATACAATGTTCGATGATTCTTTTTAATATATCCGTCAAGAGAGTGTTAATTTGATTTATGAATTTGGATGGAACCGCATTAAAATTAGGCTAATAATATCTATGGAGGAATTTTTCATTTATTCTTCGTAGAAAAAGAGAAAATTTATCTAATAAGAGTAAAAATATATATTTAAGTTTTAACCCTGACATTTCTTACGCTGGTAAATCATTCTGATTGAATCGCCAGTGGCAAATTACTGGTAATACAAGACGGAAGAAATACAATAACAGAATAAAGAAAGTTATCTCGTCTAACAGAAGCAAGCTGCACGACATGTACAGCCTTTCCGTGCTAGTTTGAACTGGAGCAGAAAAAAAAAGAAAAAAAAGAAAGAAAGAAAGTAGGTTTCGCAGTATTTGTGACTGGAAATGTCTATCCAATTCTTGCAGTAACACGTGTCCCCATTTCAGCTTTTCTGATACAAGTCATACTTAACATACTTGGTTTTATACATTTAATGTATTAATTAATGTAATATATTGTATAAATATCTAGTATATATGATACATATAAGAACTGAATTCAACATTTTTTTTTGTTTCATCATCATCATCATCATCATCATCTCTTCCGCCTATTGACGCAAAGGGCCTCGGTTAGATTTCGCCAGTCGTCTCTATCTTGAGCTTTTCAATCAATACTTCTCCATTCATCATCTCCTACTCCGTGCTTCATAGTCTGCAGCCATGTAGGTCTGTGTCTTCCCACTCTTCTAGTCCCTTGTGGAGCCCAGCTAAA
>NC_090729.1:128771378-128773878 GCF_036898095.1 Palaemon carinicauda
GCTCAAAATCCATAAGCCACAATGGGTTCAATTTAGTCCTTCCTTTTCCCTGTTCGATGTGAGGCAGTTTAGAAATTCTGGTGGTGGTTTAATTATGCACTGTCCCTAAGGAACTCAAATGAATGTTTTTCCTGATCCCTCTAAAAAATCCAGTAATGTTTCCTTGGTACACACATTTGTGGTTTGGTCAAAGAATTTTTTTTTATTTGTTACAGACAATATTGTTGGCTTTTCGAACAAATGTGGCTTTCAATTCACAACGAAACTGTTTATTTATTTATTTATTTTTATTTTATTTTTTTTTTTACCCGTCCCCTCTCCCCATTACTCAACAAACTAGTCTTATCGTTCTCGACACAATATTTACACACATGCACATATATTTATATATATATACATAAACATATATATTTATATATGTGTATATATATATATATATATATATATATATATATATATATATATATATATATATATATATATATGAGGATATATATTTGTGTTTGTGTGTATGAGAGAGAGAGAGAGAGAGAGAGAGAGAGAGAGAGAGAGAGAGAGAGAGAGAGAGAGAGAGATAGTTTAATCTTGTGTAGTATATACTGTAAATAGCAAACTCTTCGCTTCCTTTATCACACGCGTAATGATATTTGTCTCATATCTATATACAAACATAGCGTACCGAAATAGAATAGCTATGGATAATATTTTTTTCCCCATCTACAGATCTATTATTATTATTATTATTATTATTATCATTACTTGCTAAGCTACAACCCTAGTAGGAGAAGTGGGATGCTATAAGCCCAAGGGCTCCAACAAGGAAAATAAGTCAATGAGGAAAGTAGATAAGGAAATAAAAACGAGTTTGAAACGCATTTCTTTATAAGATAAGGCATTAATACACTAACATAATTCCCTGTCAGTCAAAAGAGGATAAATCACCGAAGAGCGATTGGTTGGAAGGATTTGGCAAAGGTGTGATGTACGTCAATTAATGGGGCGATAATACCCAACTGGAGGTCACGATCTCCTCAGGTAACGAAGGAGATCTCGTTCGAAACTAATCCACTTTTAACGGATGTGTCGCACGTTTTCTGTTACGATTTCGAGCTGGAACGTGGCAGGGGATTTTCATTTGTGTGAATTGATGAACACGTGGCTTGAGACTAATGAAAACAAACTTGGTACCGTCAACAAGGGATGGTGTTAAACCTACCAGTAGTAAAATACAATTATTATTATTATTATTATTATTATTATTAGCCAAGCTACAACCCTAGTTGGAAAAGCAAGATGGTATAAGCCCAAGGGCTCCAATAGGGAAAAATAGCCCAGTGAGGAAAGGAAATAGGGAAATGAATAAATCATGAAAACAAATTAACAATATATCAAAATATATGAAGTTTGAAATATTTGCTGTGTTAGTTTTATGAACGCAAATTCGTTATATATTTTTCCTTAGTCTGTCAGACAATTTGTTAAGATTAGTTAACCACTAATCTCGTAAAAAGATACGGTTAATTTGTTAGTTTTATTGTAAACGTTTTATGTAATTGGAATAATTTCCTTGATGATACACCTATAGTATTATATAACTCCATGGTAATGTTTGTCATTTACACATTTTTACATCGTAATTTTTAACATTATTGTTGCCTGGAAATCTCTCATATCAACAATTAATAAATTAATGAAATTAATTAATAGAAGGTGCTATAAATCTTTATTCAACAATTTATACATAAAGATATTAGGTTTACATAAAGATTCTTACTTATTTGTAACTTAGCTGTTGTTATTTCTAGTATTTGTATTGCTATTAATTCTTTATAATTTTATTATCTTTGGATGTATAGTGATTATGTTTGATGGTATGTTGATAATTATCATTTGAAAAACAAAGATAAAAATCAAAAGTAATTAGAGTTAAATAGTTAATAATTTTATGTAATCAGTATATGTCAAACTTCGTGTTCCTCATTAGAAATTGTTTTAAAGCTTCTTGAAAAGAATTTAAGTTTATGGCAGATGAAAATTCTGTCAATACTAGCCATAAGAAAGGAGAAAAGGTTTAGGTTACATAGAAACCTTTTAGAATTCGAATTTTGTATAATGATTTGTTTCAAAAGTATAATCCGAAGAAATAAAAAAAGTAGAATAATCATAATGATTTGGCACATCTCACTTATAGTTTTATATATAAAAAAAAAAACATACTCTTTATCTAGACTTTTCACCAAAGGGGCAAATTTTGAAACTATAAATCCAAAGTAGGCGAGGATCTGAAATGTTTTCACAAACAGACGCAGAATTGGAGATCTTTTTCTTATCAAAGGCAAATTCCCCAAATGCTTAGCAGTAATGATGATTAGGTTTAATTTGTCCCCCTACTTCATGTGGTATATAGGAAGTTCATATATAACTTCAAAACAAGATGCTTTACTATAATCTCTCTTATATGTAAAGAGCAAGTGTCTGGCTATATATACATATATATATA
>NC_090729.1:128781378-128821378 GCF_036898095.1 Palaemon carinicauda
GAGGAGGCTTGGGCACTGATCATATGTATATATGGTCAGTCTCTAGGGCATTGTCCTGCTTGCACTGTCCCTTGCCCCTGTCATTCAAGGGCGGCCTTTAGAAAATGATGGTAACATTTTTTTCACTACTTTTTCAATATAAAGAGAAGGAATATTAAGATAAAATACAATTGGACGAAGGTTATACAATATGCAGTACCTGTATGTTTTACAATAAGAATGAGAGAGAGAGAGAGAGAGAGAGAGAGAGAGAGAGAGAGAGAGAGAGAGAGAGAGAGAGAGAGAGAGAGAGAGAGATAATTCAATATTGCATGAATTTAATATTTTATTTAAAGAAAGAACTATTGAAAAAACCCACTTGATTAAACTTTGTATTTTTAAATCTAATTATTTTATTCATGACGCGGAGATTGATTTTACAGGTTCCATTGCCTCAACATTGGCCTATAATTTATAATACAATTCACTCTAAAGATACCGACAACCTATTTAGTATGGATGGGGGTGAAGAACGATATAAATTATTTTTAAAAGGTCTTCAGTATCTTCTTCTGAATCTTTGAGAATGGCAGGTGTAGTATTTGGTAGGGGATCATAAACTATATGGTAGTTCCCATGGCTAATAAGAAATCAAGTGTCTATTGCTGTGGGTATCGCTCCTTTTCGTGCAGTATAAGCACTTTGAGAACTTCAAAGACTCTACGGTATGTGCGCTCCATGCTCTGGTCTATATGATCTATGCCTATGATGCACATGCAACTACTGTATGCGAGTGTGTGTAATTGTGATTCACAGACAGTACAGAATGAAGGGCATGTCTTAATTATGTTTGGAAAAGAAAATCACGTAATTGACCTGTGCCAGTATATATTTGAAGTATTATAGATTTATAATTAAATATTTTTTTTGTTTTGGTGTTGATGTATGAGGGGTTTGTTGTGATGGTTGATTAATAGACCTATATTTCTTTATGGAAGAAAATATTTTAATTGTTCTGGACAAAATATTTTATAATGTAATGGGGAAGATGTATAATTGTTACAGAATAAAGCCCACTGTTTTGTGTAAACCAAATATAAATATTGTACTACAATGTATATAAAGTTTTGTCAATAAAGAATAAATAATATTAAGATTATAAAATCATCTGTACTAAATCCTCTCTAATGGTTGATAGAGTTTCTACCTTCTGGCGGCGTAATAGTTCTAATGGGCCAAAGTCCTTTGCTGTCCCTTTTCCTGAGTGGAATTCCAAAAGAATTTTGACTTAGTTCATCACGATATGATGGCTGTAATCACTCAATCATCATCTTTGATAATTTGTCTTCGTATAAGAACTTTTAATATATTATGCAAAATGAGGGCAAAACATCTATCACAATCTACTCAAATTATATTGTTATTTCTTTTTCCCAGACTCACTTTGAACCTTATGGTATCCTTGATGCTGATATTTTTTCAGTAACCGTTTAGGACATTTGAGAGTTCAGGGTCCCTGGCGCCTTTCTGAATGACTGTCCTGTTAAAGTTGCTCCCTTTCTTCTGAAATCTTCCCAACTGCTCCTCAGCTAATAGGGCTTCAATATTTGGATCATCCAGTAATACACTGTATAATAAATGTTTTTATTTGGTGATTAGAGTTTGTAATAATATAATTATTATTAAAAATTTACGATATCACATATTAGAAATGTGGAAATCACACTATCATAAACATCGTTTATTTTTTTTTTTTTAATCCTGGTCAGCATATGAACCTAAGTGGGGATAAAACGTATGGAGACAGATGAACAGACAATGAGAAAGATGATTATGCTGAAAAATTAGGAATTGAAGGAAGAGTACTATATCTTACAGATGAAAGATAAAAAACACACAGACAAAGTAGCAGAAATTAGGATAATAATAATAAATTTAGTAATTATGATGTGAAATTTATTTTTGTATTAATATTTAACCACTTTTTATTCTTTTTAACTCGTCAGAATTATTCCCCAAGGAAATATCCATCGAACTCTAAGGGCTTAAGTTAATTTTTTGTAAAAATTAAAATTTTTACGTCCAATCGTATTTTTTACCAACTGACTAATTAGGAAATATACATAATTTACAAGACTTATAATTGGTGCCCAGGATTGGTATGAGATACTGCATATTCAGTTGACAGGATGGCATTGTAAGTATTTTTTCAATTGGTCATCGTCTTTGTATGACTCTTGACAAATACAATTTCTATGATTACCATACAAATTAGTTGCTTATACTTGCGTCGTATTTTTATGAACGGTAATTGTATTAACAATTCTAAAATATAAATTTTATGCATATTGCCATTTAAATTCACGTAAGCTTTAGTGCCAATAGCCTTTGGAAATTCTATGACTGAAATACGCTTGATTATAATGAACCATCAAAGAGATATCGTAAATTTATCGCAAACACTTGGAAACAGATTAAACTAGAGAAACACTCTAAGACTGCAGACCTCCGCCACGGCAGCTTATTTCTCGAAATTAGGTTGCCTTTCTCAGAATCAGTTTAGACCTTACGCGTTGGGGTTAAGGTAAGGGTTAATTCGGTCAACCTTGTCTTCGACTTTGACCTTGACCTTTGACCTAGGACTTTCAAAATTGAATCACTTCCACATCTCAACATAACAATTAATCCCTGAAAGTTTCACTACTCTAGGAGTAAAATTGGGGTCAGGAAATTGTTCACAATCAAACAAACAGGCAAACAGACAAACAGTAGGTAAAACATAACCTCCTTTCAACTTCGTTGGGAGAGGTAATGACTACAATTTACGTTCGAGGTTGCAGAAGAAACAAAGTTGTTGCACTGATGTAATCTACATTTTAAACGAACCGTCAGAACGAGCATTGGTTTCATTAAGCCTCGGAAGCTGATGAATCTCCCAGATAAGAAGCTTTGCCCCAAGAGGCCTTCCTCTTACTTAATTAGCTTGATTCCAGTCTTAAAGCTCTGCCAGATGAAAAACTTCGAAAGAACAAATAAAATGTTGTTAAGTTTAGAAATATCTTTGAGATTTAAGAATCCCCTCCGTCACCTTCTTCATTTTCTTTGACCAAAAGCTGGTGATCATCCTTGACCCACATCCTATCCCAAGCCACCTACAAATAAAAGCTGCTGATCATCCTTAATCGACATCCTATCCCAAGCCACCTACAAATAAAAATTGCAGATTATCCCATAACCTAAATCACCTATAAACCCCGAAAACCAACCAATACCTACGGGCTGCAAGTGTGCAAGAGCCTGTGCCTGATCTTACAACAACAACAACTACTGCAAGAATCTCTCTCTCTCTCTCTCTCTCTCTCTCTCTCTCTCTCTCTCTCTCTCTCTCTCTCTCTCATTTTGAGGATGCGGATTATATGAAAATAGCATTGATTCGCAGATAACTTCTTGAGGAGATTACTTTTCCATTTCTGTTTGTTTAGTTAGCCGCGCTAGTTTTCATATTTCAACTGGGAAAACTGGAAAATACATTTTCTTGAAATATGCCACCTAGGTTTGTCTGTCTGATATACACGAACCCTTTGATGTGATACAAAACATAGTTCAGAATTAGACATGAATTGGAGTGAAATATTTTCAAGACGTAATAGAGACCGGGAGGAAGGAAGCTATAAACCTTTTTTTTTTTTTTTCTTATATTTTTTTTTTTTTCGTCTGGAATGGACAGCGAAGGAATGGGGTTAACTTCAGATTAGCAGTAGGATGTCGTCCTTCTTGTAGAGATTTTCATGTTCGTTCTTTTTTGTTCTTCGTATGTGTTTATCTGTCTGTTCAGTTTTATTTTATGGAAATTAGTAATTAGGTCTGTTGCTAGCTTTTATTTATTTATTATTATTGATATTAATTACCAAGACATAATCTTGGCGTTTCTTCGTTTTTTGTTCTGCTCGTTAGAAAATGTTCTAATTAGTTTAAACGTTTGCAAAAAATTTTAGCTTACTCATTTGTGTTTAAAATTTTTAATTTGCACAATGATAATTTCATCAACATTTTGCAGTAGTAAAATAAATATATCTCAATCTAGATTACTAGAAAACATTTTGGTTTAGTGTTTATGCATAGTTTATATATGAAAGATCTATTTTAATATTGTTACTGTTCGTAAAATATTTTATTTTCTTTTGTTCATTACTTCTTTTGAAGTTTATTTATTTCTTTATTTTCTTTCCTCACTGGGCTATTTTCCCTGGTAGAGCCCTTCGGTTTATAGCATTCTGCTTTTCCAACTAGGGTTGTAGCTTAGCTAGGAATAATAATAATAATAATAATAATAATAATAATAATAATAATAATAATAATAATAATAATAATAATAATGACATGTAATTTTCTCAACCAAACAATACCTGCGTCATTTCTATATTATAGGTTATTTAGGCTTCTTTTAATATATAGATACCTTAGAATTCTTGGTTATACTTTATATAACTAACCTATACATAATTATTATTTAATTCGAATTACTTTTTACAAAAGAATATATTCTAAGAATTACATTTCAAAATAATTCGAGGAAACGATGATATTTTCTCATTAGCAATAAATTTTCCAATGAGGATAATCTCTTCTCAAATTAAAATGTTTATTTTTTTTAGCAATATATGTCTTTCCTGCCATCAAATAAGGATTCATATATCATAATTTTCTAGGTCAGCTTTATCGGGATATCCTGTAATTATCTAGGTATCGATTAGAAGAAGAGATTTTATACTAATTTCTATGTGATAAAGTACAAAATTTTATCCGGTAACGAGCTAAACGTCCTATGGTTTAGAATTAATCGTTTTGGACTTGCTTTATATATATATATATATATATATATATATATATATATATATATGTGTGTGTGTGTATATATATATATATATATATATATATATATATATATATATATATATATATATATATATATATAAATACTGTATATATACATATATATATATAAATATATATATATATATATATATATACATACATACATACATATATATATATATATATATATATATATATATATATATATATATATTGTAAAAAGCATGTATACTGCTACTAATTCTAATACTATTATCAGTAATTTTATTATTATAATCGTCCTTGTTATTGTTAGTAATAACAATAATAATAATAATAATAATAATAATAATAATAATAATAATAATAATAATAATAATAAGGATGATGAGGATGAAATGGATAATAAAAGTCTTGGGAATCAGAACTACCGACCACTGAAACGAAAGACGATAGGTTTTATTACTTGCTTATGATGTAATAAACAGACTATTGTATTACACACATTGCAGCAAACTGGAATTATACTTAAAACAAGTGTGTAATAAATACTTGAAGGTAAAGTTAAGAGGAGTTAGATAATACCCTTTGTACCCATCCATTCCTTTATTGATGTTATATTGTCTTAGGTTTAAATTAGAGAACATTTCGACACAATACTGAACCTGGTCATAGTGCCGTCATTGCTCACTAAGTTTTCCACTGTAGGTATTGCTTAAAAGTCTTTATTATTATTATTATTATTATTATTATTATTATTATTATTATTATTATTATTGTTATTATTATTATTATTATTATTAAGCTACAACCCTAGTAGGAAAATCAGGATACTATATGCTCAAGGGCCCAAACAGGTAAAATACCTCGGTGAGGAAAGGAAATAAGGAAATATACTACAATAGAGGTCAAGTACAATAACATCGAAATAAATCTTTCACATGTAGACTATAAAAGCTTAAAAAAGGAAGAGAATTAAGATAGAAAAGTGTGCTCGAGTGTACCCTCAAGCAAGAGGACTCAACCCCAAGACAGTGGAAGACCATGGTACAGAAGCTACGGCACTACTCAAGACTAAAGCTCACTGGTTTGATTTTCGGAGTGTACTTCTCTTAGAAGAGTTGCTTACCATAGCTAAAGAGTCTTCTACCCTTACGTAAAGGAAAGTAGCCACTGAACAACTACAGTGCAGTAGTTAACCCAAGAAGAATTGTTAGGTCGTCTCAGTGTTGTCAAGTGTATTAGGACAGAGGAGAATGTGGAAAGAATATTCCAGACTAATCGGTGTATATGTAGGCAAAGGAAAATGATACATATCCAGAGAGAGGGTTCCAATGTAATACTGTCTGGCCAGTCAAAGGACCCATGAACTCTATCAGTAGTATCAGAACGGGTGGCTGGTGCTCTGGCCAACCTACTACAGCGTTCCTTACCTTTTAGCCTTCTATGATACCTCCGTTCCCGCTTCATATCTTCCATTATATGCTGTTCAACCTCTCATAACTTTTAATTCATAGTGCAAGTTATGGATATGCTCCCAGGCCCCAGTGCCTGCACGTATTATCCAAATTCTTAAATCCAATATACTTTGTTCTCTATTAAGGGGTCTTCGGTTCATATCAAAGGAGAGATTGCGGTAAAACTGACACCTTCCGTTCCTCGTTCAGGTAATTTTAGTCTCTGTTGACCAAAGTAGGGCAATGTACAGTTAGGTACAGGAATTCCTGACATACCTTGCTCTTAGGAAGTACACCCTGTCACACCCTTACTGCAGTGCGAGTAACCAAACTTATAGTATAGTAAGAGATTGCAGAGGTGGTGGGCGGGGCTACACACAAGGACTCGCCGCGCATTAAGGGTGCACTTCCACAATGAGAGATGTACCAGAATTTTTGTGTCCAACTGTACCTGATAGACAATTGTCAAAGCGGAAATGTTTTCTAGTAATTTCATCCCAAAATAGTATCTTTTGAAGGAAAGGCTGAAATCAAGAGTTCTTTCATCGGAAGAGACTATATGCACTGTAATGAATGTATATTTACATGCCTACGAGTGAGTAATATACTGCCAACGACAGAAAGATGTCTGAAATAAAATGTCACAATATTGATTACTTTCTGCAGTTCGTCGAAAATCTGAAGTATGAAATGAAAATAGTTTTTTTCCCATTGCTTTTAGTTGAATTTCTCTGTCAGACACCTGCCTCCGTCATGAATAGGACTCAATTTAAAATATTTCTAGATGTTGCCGACATTCGCTGTAGTAGTAAAAAAAAAAATGTTACTTTGACGAAGGCTTTTTCGTACATGACAAACAAATCTAGGTATCGAGTTGTAAAAAGTTCTGAATGTGAGGCATGTACTGCCATTTTCATTTACAGTAATCGTTGATCAATATAGTGGGAAGTAAAATTCCGAAAGAACATCCAAGATTTTGTTTGTTTACTTAGCAGGATGAGATGAATTGGTCACAGTCGGATAAATTCGTCAAGCACTAAGATCAAATCCATTCAAATCAACAACCTAATCGCAATCAAGGGATTTCTAGAAATGTACAGTGTTGATTGTAAGAAGAGCGTCACATGTTCCAAGGTCTTTGCGAAAGCCAAGCTATTAATTTGGTAACAGATGATTAGCCTATATTCAGCAAGCCTGTTTAGACGTTTCTAAAAAATTTCAAAAGATTTTTGAAATTTCCTTTTGCTAAAAAGGAATTGTTATCCGAATCACAATGGATATAAATGGATACATTTATGCTATGATTTGAATCTGTAATAATATTAACCAATATATGAAATACGTAGAAAATAAAAACGATTGTAAATATCTTCATAAATAAGTGTCGTGACAGATGGGATCAAATGATTTTACTTTATGATAAAAAACGACATGTAAAACATACCAGTGGCATTAGTGACATGTTCAAGGTGATATTCATAGATATTACAATCTTATTATTATTATTATTATTATTATTATTATTATTATTATTATTATTATTATTATTATTTGCTAAGCTACAACCCTAGTTGGAAAAGCAGGATGTCTAAAGAGATAAAAAGAGACCCAAGATATAAATGGTACCAGAGTTACGATAAAAAATCATATCAAATTCAATTCCATGATATTTAAACATCCTAAATGGTTAGAGATAATCCTCTTTAAAAAGGAAGATGCTTCCTTGCAGGAAAGATTTCTCTTCCGTAAGATTCGTCGACATCCTGCACGTTATAAAATTGGCCCAAAAGTTGGCCGTTCTCTTAGGTATGTAAATTAGCATTTTATTAAAAAGACGATCTGGGAAAAACAATGAAGAAGATAGTTTTCCGTTTTAAGTCCTTCATATCTAGGATCGTGAACATGGAGGGTAATATTTTAATCACACTAGTTATACTGCTAATACGCTTACTTTTACTATCATTATTACTACTTTTACCGTAACACTGCTGCTACTTGGAACAATAATAAAAAAATACAAGTAGCAAATCTACTTAGAAATAGAAGGAAAATCATCAATGAATGAAGTCAAGGAATATGAAATATAAAAGAATCACTGAAAAGATGAAATATGATTTCTTTTTATTATTATTTTTTTCCTTTTTTTTCGCTTTTTTGATTTGATACGAAGCTACGCTTCTGAGTTTGATTTTGACTGGTTAAGAGATTGAAAAGTCATGTTTTGAAAATAGTTTTCTACTTACATAACAATTTTGAATAGTGCATAACATGTAAAACTCTCATTCCATACAGTAACAATGACAAATGTTGCGATGCAAAAACATCTTTGCTATCAAGGCATTGCTGAACATTTTGCTCATTTACCAGGCAAGAAAACAATTAAAAATAGAAATCTAGAATTTCATCATGGAATTGAAATAATTCTAAATCTTAGCATTTACATAAAGGTGGAAACTATAGTTGAAAAAAAAAATCATACTGCAAGTAAGATGTTTTTAGATAAATTTTCACATCTAAATTAGCTTCATAATCGTTAATCATATTAAAAAAATATTACCAAATAAACGCAATTTTGAGATAACCAAAGGACAAAGGATATTAAATTTAAAAATGTTCAACTCCTATACATATTGAAAGATTAGATGCGGGACTTTAATGCATAATAGCCTTAAATGTACATAGGCCGCAGTTAGAAATAGCTATGCTTTCGATATGTATATAAAGCTCACGAACAGACTTATAAAGCCTTATTGTTAGGTAACGTCCGTCGATGGTATTCAGAGTAGGAATGTTCTCCAAGAGTGGTTTGATGGTTTCCAGGCTTAATTTCATGTACAGATGGACACAGGAATCCTTAACACACCTTGCACTTGAGGAATTGCAACCGGCCACACCCTCACTGTGCAGTGACTTCCTGTTTTTGGCCCTGACCACCACATCTGCCACTCTTCTTACTCTATCTGTTTGGTTACTCGCCGTGAAGTAAGGATGTGATTTGGTGCATTTCCTCAGAGCGAGGTGAGCCAGGAATTCCTGTGTCCAATTGTACATAGAAATTAATGTCTTTAGTCTAATTAAATGTATGACCACATTACAGTCATTAGGATTACATGATACTGAATGTGTTAACCAGAGGAATACATGAGAAGTGGTTTAATACTGCCTTTATAGTGACCATAGAGAGGTCTGGTGGGAAATAAACCTGTAGTTTGAAAATTGTTTTAACTTCAAGTAGCGATAGTTAATAATCCTAGAGAATATATATCACATTTTTAATATTTTGATTATGATAACAGTAATTATTATTATTATTATTATTATTATTATTATTATTATTACTATTGTTGTTGTTGTTGTTGTTGTTGTTATTGGGGGTGTTGTGACAGATGATGTTGCGAGGAAAAGTACATTTACTCTAACGCAACAGCAAACTTTGATATGCAGAGATTATATCTGTTGTAACATCTATCAATTACAAATTGCGTAATAATCATAACCGGTGTTAAAGATAAAATAGCTGAAAAGAGGATTAGAGTCATACATAATCATTTTGAACAATCTAGATTACACGTAAATAATTATGATACAATGGGAATTGAAAATGTCCATTTTATATACGTTATAATTTATGATTGTGTTATTGTTTGTTTTAATCAATAGATTTATTTCTAATGGTGATAGTGATTTAGTTTTTATGTAGCATATAACTTAGTTTGCTTTTATTTTCCAGCCCATTGACTTGTAGTTGCACATTGACTTACAGTTACACATTGACTTGTAGTTATACATTGGCTTGTAGTCACACATTGGCTTGTAGTTACACAGTGATTTGTAGTTACACATTGACTTGTAGTTACACATTGGCTTTTAGTTACACATTGACTTGTAGTTATACATTAACTTACAGTTACACATTGACTTGTAGTTATACATTAACTTACAGTTACACATTGACTTGTAGTTATACATTGGCTTGTAGTCACACATTGGCCTGTAGTTACACATTGACTTGTATTTACGCATTGGCTTGTAGTTACATAGTGACTTGTAGTGACACATTGGCTTGTAGTTACACATTGACTTGTAGTTACACATTGGCTTGTAGTTACACAATGACTTGTAGTTACACATTGACTTGTAGTTATACATTGGCTTGTAGTTACACAGTGACTTGTAGTTATACATTGACTTACAGTTATACATTGGCTTGTAGTTATACATTGGCCTGCAGTCACACATTGGGTTGTAGTTACACAGTTACTTGTAGTTACACATTGGCTTCTAGTTACACAGTGACTTGTTGTTACACATTGATATACAGTTACACATTGGCTTCTAGTTACACGGTGACTTGGAGTTACACATTGACTTACAGTTACACATTGACTTCTAGTTATACATTGGCTTCTAGGTACACAGTGACTTGTTGTTACACATTGACGTACAGTTACACATTGACTTGACGTTACACATTGGCCTCTAGTTACACAGTGACTTGTTGTTACACATTGACGTACAGTTACACATTGACTTGTAGTTATACATTGGCTTCTAGGTACACAGTGACTTGTTGTTACACATTGACGTACAGTTACACATTGACTTGTAGTTATACATTGGCTTCTAGGTACACAGTGACTTGTTGTTACACATTGACGTACAGTTACACATTGACTTGACGTTACACATTGGCCTCTAGTTACACAGTGACTTGTTGTTACACATTGACTTACAGTTACACATGTACTTGTAGTTATACATTGGCTTGCAGTCACACATTGGGTTGTAGTTACACAGTGACATGCAGTTACACATTGACTTGTAGTTACACATTGACTTGTAGTTACACATTGGCTTCTAGGTACACAGTGACTTGTTGTTACACATTGACGTACAGTTACACATTGACTTGTTGTTATACATTGGCTTGTAGTCACACATTGGGTTGTAGTTACACAGTGACTTGTAATTACACATTGACTTGTAGTTACACATTGACTTGTAGTTACATAGTGACTTGTAGATACCATTCATGTGCCTCCCCAGAAAGACATGCCCTTCCTCGTGCTTTTATTATCAATTCCTTTGTATTTTTCTTTTTTATTCCCATATGTATTCCATTTTATTCTGAATGGACTCGTCAACACTCCAGATACAACACGCCCTTCGTCTATTTTCTTTCCTCTACTTCCGTATGTCAGAAAATCAGTTTGACTTCAAACCTTTCCAATTCTCCTCTCATGAATCTCAATCAAC
This sequence comes from Palaemon carinicauda, assembly GCF_036898095.1. Taxonomy (NCBI): domain Eukaryota; kingdom Metazoa; phylum Arthropoda; class Malacostraca; order Decapoda; family Palaemonidae; genus Palaemon; species Palaemon carinicauda. The sequence goes on from NC_090729.1 coordinate 128,792,925, forward strand.
TCGTTTTCACGTTGACTCTTTCCTTTCAAGTCCCCTGTTGACTAAGATTTGTTGGAGTAGTTTTTAGGATTCTATCATTTTAGGTTTTATTTGGATTTTCGTATAGTAAGTTTTAGTTTGTTTTCCTTCGAAATTTATATGCAGCCATTACAATAACTGCGTACTTTACTATTTTGCCTTTTGTATTCGTCTTATGAGTTTTTTTGGAATATGTTATTACTGTAATTCACTTTAGATTTTCTGCTTTTTATACGAGTATATCTCTCCGATTTTCATCAACGTTATTCTTTATGTTTAATATTATTTGTTTCTGTTTTCTCGATAAAATTTTATTTTTCAGATTTCTTCGTAAATTCTAATGGAAAATGCTTATTTCCTTAAAAATATTAACTCTGTTATTTATTTTTTCACCGAATGGTGCTCGGGTTCAGACATTTCATTTCAGACCACATTGGGGGAAAAAAAAAAAAAAAACCTTACGCAGCCAATATTTTTACGAATGTTTAGACGTATAATTGTAATTCAGGGAGATATTTTTAAAATAAGATTTAATCGAGAAAACGAGACAAATAATATTAAACATGAAGGACGATTTCTCAGTTTCCCGTACTTCCGTCCTCCTGAGTCTGATTTAGGTTAGGTTAGGTCAACCTATCATCCGCGGATCTCTCTTCACAAATTCGCATACATACAAACATAAGTACATTCATACATACATACTTGAAAAGTGGTATATGTGGAAACGCGAACAGCACAATGATATTAAGAATAAATAAGTCTATGTGCCAATGAAAATCAATAAATCTTAACCGTTTTGTGGATGGTCATATTGTGCCAAAGCTTTTGTTTACATTTGTCGACAAATATGTGATTAAATGTTAAAGTATGTTTCAAGGTCTCCATTAATTATTTCGAGTGTAGTGAATGGCATTACTTCAATTTCTGTTATGGATAAACCCTTGGGGAATAAAATAGTACAATTGCAATATAGGTATGTGCACAAAGGTGCAAAATAAAGCCATTTACATTTTGGAGAGTAAAGAATGAAATATGAATAAAGGGTGCACGAAATGGTAAAATGATGGTAATTGAACTTGACATAAGTACAAAGAGAGAGAGAGAGAGAGAGAGAGAGAGAGAGAGAGAGAGAGAGAGAGAGAGAGAGAGATAGAGAGAGAGAAGCAAATTAGGTACCATAAACACGAGTAATGAGGTTCCGAAAAGTATAGTTAATGTTCATTATACACCTTCAACTGCTTAAATTGAAAAGAATAGTCAAAGATCATTTTGCAATTTTATCTGATTTCAATTTTAGCATCACTAACACAATAACTATAATTAGCCCTAAATTACCAAGGGGAAAAAAGGTTTCATAAGTTTACTCTATATTAGTAGAATATTATTATTATTATTATTATTAAATGCTAAGCTACAACCCTAGTTGGAAAAGCAGGATGCTATAAGCCCAGGGGCCCCAGTAGGGAAAATAGGCCAGTGAGGAAAGGAAACAAGGGAAAATAAAATATTTTTAAGAACAGTAACAACATTAAGATGAATATTTCCTATATAACTATAAAAAACTTTAACAAAAAAAAAAAAGGAAGAGAAATTAGATGGAATAGTGTGCCCGAGTGTACCCTCAAGCAAGAGAACTCTAACCCGAGACAGTGGAAGATCATGGTACAGAGCCTATGGAACTACCCAAGACTAGAAAACAATGGTTTGATTTTGGAGAATAGAACGTATTCTGTGAGAGCAGCTGATTAAAGTATCTTTTCGATGTCCTTTGATCCCATTTTTAATCTTCTACCATGCCTGCGATCTATCTTCCTTTCTTTCATCTTTTTGTGAAACCTCTTAAACATCTATGAACCAAACATATAAATCCAATCCAACTGATAGAACCTTTAAAGGCATTGAACCAACCGTGTGTCACACGATCGTACATAGTAACGACATTTCGTTTTGTAAATATATTATGCTTGTATCTTCGCTCTCCCCTCGCACTAAAAAGAACCTGAAATAACATGTATGTTTTTCTCACCGTTAACTATTAACCAATGCGGTGTTGGTTGGACAGGAAATTTCCTGTCACATTGAACTACCAATGTGACGACCCGAGAGAGGGTTGTGACTTAAAGACAGGATGGAAGCAACTGAGTAACTTTATTACAGAACACTCTCCTTTACATACAAAAATTCAATGCAACAGGGAATTTCCGGTTTAACCGACACCGCACCGGTTAACAGTTAAGGTGAGAACACTCACATTATTGCAGGTTCAATGCAACAGATAATTTCCTGTTCAACCGTCACCATATCGGTTAACAGTTAACGGTGAGAAAAACATACATGTTATTTCAGGTTCTTTTTAGTGCGAGGGGAGAGCGAAGATACAAGCATAATATATATACAAAATGAAATGTTGTTACTATGTACGATCATGTGACACACGGTTGGTACAGTATCCACGTAACTGACATTGTCTTTTATATCCACCAATTTAACTACCATCAGCTTTTTCTCTTCAGCTTTTTCTATTCAGCTTTAATCGTTCAATTATGTCTACTCTCCAGATCATCCAAGTTTATATTATTCTTGAAGGAGATTGGTTGATAGAATTAATGAAACTTTATATGTAATTACAGAATAAGTAATCTTATCGAACGATTTATTTTTGAATCTTATATGTTCATCTCCATTCACTTTACATCCAGTATCCTTCTCTTTTCAATTAAGTTAGTTCATTTCACTCTTGATGTACTTCTACGCTTTTACTTTTTTTTTCAATTTATTTTTTTTCTCCTCCCGGTTATCTTAAATCTCTTATTCAACTCTTGTTATTCTCTCGATTTAGGTTTTGTAGCGTCTTCATGATTAATGTTTTCTAAATGCATTTCTTAAATATTTTCTTCTGTAGTAAACAAATTTGTGAACGGGAGGAACTAGTCCCACGTAAATATATATATGTATATATATATATATATATATATATATATATATATATATATGTATATATATATATATATATATATATATGTGTGTGTGTGTGTGTGTGTGTGTGTATATAGTATTACATTATGTATACACAGTATATGTTTATTACTTAACTCACATGACTCATTTCAGTTGGGGGATTCATGGCTTTTTTTGAAGTGTAGTCTAGGTAAAGTTTTAGCAACTAACCTGAAGTCCTCTGTACAATTCAACCAATCTTGTTATATAGTGGTGTTCCTATATCTCCGTGTCAGCTGGCACTCCAAGTCTGTAAATTTTCCTTGAATATTTACTTTTGTTCATCACCGACCTACTACAAGTTTCACAGTCAATTAGCATTGAAAAATACCTCTTTTAATATCAACATATTGTCTTGTTATACATATAGACCCGCTCAATCTGATTTTATATATTGTAGAAATTCGTCTGTTACGGCACGCTGTATAAAACTTTCTCTTCTATTGAAATTTTGTGGTATTTAATCTCCTAATGCTGTGAAATTCTATCTCAAAAAATAATTAGATATATCTCGCATATACTGTAAGGGGTTCACTATATGACTTAAGATCATGTCCAACATTCTATTAAAAAAAAATTATGTTGGCCATACTTACAATTTTTTTTTTCTTCTTAAAAGGTCCTGTTTCCTATAACATTGAATACAATTAAGTTTGCTCGATCATTGATCCAGCTTTTCTGCGTTACTTCGTTTTTCCTTTGAGGATCCGAAGGTAACGTTGAACTTGGATGACTTGTTTCGCCAAACTTAAAAATTCTTTATATGTGTATTTTTTTTAAAGTAAACATTATTAGACATTTAGTGCCATTGGGTAATTTTTATATAAGTTTACAATTGGTATTATCATTGGCTTCCTTGCGTTTACTGTCTTTGTTTCCGTAACAGATCATTCTTCGCGTTTTATCTTTTTCATTAATTTATCTTTGTTTGCGTATATTTGCGATCTTTTACAACAAGACTTCCATATCCCTCATCCATTCCTGGACAAAAATTTTTATTTTATATTTTTTAACTCAAATTTTGTGAAGCTGAAAACGCATTTCTTGTATCCCTAATCCTTTTCTGATCAGAAACTTATATTATTTTCTTATAAATTTATAAAGTCGAAAACAATTGTAGTATCCCCTATCCATTTCTGACCAAAAACTTTATTTCTATATTTTAACAAAATTTCTAAAGTCGAAAAAGCATTTCTAGTATCCCCCATCCATTTCTGACCCGAAATTTTTATTTCTAGCAAATTTTGTTAAGCTGAAAAAGCAATTCTATTACCAACTACCAAAGTTGTTACGATGCTTAGTTACAGAGAACTAATAAAGTAACTCATAATCTGGTTCCTTTTATTTCAATAATTTCAACCTTAAGAACTCTCTCCGCTTCCCAATCCTATTTCAATCACCTCCATTTTTTTTTTATTGCTGCCCCTCTATGTATTCTTTCCAATTCTTCACTGACCCAGTTGAGTATGCCATCCTTCATACTCTGTTTAAACAAATTAGAGGGAAATTGCCATCCTTCATACTCTGTTTAGACAAATTAGAGGGAAATTGCCATCCTTCATACTCTGTTTAAACAAATTAGAGAGAAATTGCCATCCTTCATACTCTGTTTAGACAAATTAGAGGGAAATTGCCATCCTTCATACTCTGTTTAGACAAATTAGAGGGAAATTGCCATCCTTCATACTCTGTTTAAACAAATTAGAGAGAAATTGCCATCCTTCATACTCTGTTTAGACAAATTAGAGGGAAATTGCCATCCTTCATACTCTGTTTAAACAAATTAGAGAGAAATTGCCATCCTTCATACTCTGTTTAAACAAATTAGAGAGAAATTGCCATCCTTCATACTCTGTTTGGACAAATTAGAGGAAAATTGCCATCCTTCATACTCTGTTTAGACAAATTAGAGGGAAATTGCCATCCTTCATACTCTGTTTGAACTAATTAGAGGGAAATTGTCATCCTTCATACTCTGTTTGAACTAATTAGAGGGAAATTGCCATCCTTCATACTCTGTTTAAACAAATTAGAGAGAAATTGCCATCCTTCATACTCTGTTTAGACAAATTAGAGGGAAATTGCCATCCTTCATACTCTGTTTAGACAAATTAGAGGGAAATTGCCATCCTTCATACTCTGTTTAAAGAAATTAGAGGGAAATTGCCATCCTTCATACTCTGTTTAGACAAATTAGAGGGAAATTGCCATCCTTCATACTCTGTTTAAACAAATTTAGAGAGAAATTGCCATCCTTCATACTCTGTTTAGACAAATTAGAGGGAAATTGCCATCCTTCATACTCTGTTTAAACAAATTAGAGAGAAATTGCCATCCTTCATACTCTGTTTAAACAAATTAGAGAGAAATTGCCATCCTTCATACTCTGTTTGGACAAATTAGAGGGAAATTGCCATCCTTCATACTCTGTTTAGACAAATTAGAGGGAAATTGCCATCCTTCATACTCTGTTTGAACTAATTAGAGGGAAATTGTCATCCTTCATACTCTGTTTGAACTAATTAGGGGGAAATTGCCATCCTTCATACTCTGTTTAAACAAATTAGAGAGAAATTGCCATCCTTCATACTCTGTTTGGACAAATTAGAGGGAAATTGCCATCCTTCATACTCTGTTTAGACAAATTAGAGGGAAATTGCCATCCTTCATACTCTGTTTGAACTAATTAGAGGGAAATTGCCATCCTTCATACTCTGTTTGAACTAATTAGAGGGAAATTGTCATCCTTCAAAATCTGTTTAAAGAAATTAGAGGGAAATTGCCATCCTTCAAAATCTGTTTAAACAAATTATAGGGAAATTGCCATCCTTCAAAATCTGTTTAAACAAATTAGAGGGAAATTGTCATCCTTCATACTCTGTTTAAACAAATTATAGGGAAATTGCCATCCTTCAAACTCTGTTTAAACAAATTAGAGGGAAATTGCCATCCTTCATACTCTGTTTAATCAAATTAGAAGGTAATTGCCATCCTTCATACCCTGTTTAAATAAATTAGAGGGGAATTGCCATCCTTTATACTCTGTTTAAACAAATTAGAGGGAAATTGCCATCCTTCATTCCCTGTTTGAATAAATTAGAGGGGAATTGCCATCCTTTATACTCTGTTTAAACAAATTAGAGGGAAATTGCCAACCTTCATACTGTTTTTAAACATATTACAGGGAAATTGCCATCCTTCATACTGTGTTTAAACAAATTAGAGGGAAATTGGCATCCTTCATACTCTATTTAAACAAAATAGAGGGAAATTGCCATCCTTCTTACTGTGTTTAAACAAAGAAGAGGGAAATATCCATCCTTCTTACTGTGTTTAAACAATGAAGAAGGAAATTGCCATCCTTCATACTGTGTTTAAACAAAAAAAAGAGGGAAATTTCCATCATTCATACTTTTGTTTAAACAAAAGAAGGAAATTGCTATACTTCATATGGTCTTTAAACAAAAAAGAGGGAAATTGCCATCCATCATAATGTGTTTAAACAAAAAAGAGGGAAGTTGCTATCCTTCATACTGTGTTTAAACAAAATAAAAGGAAATTGTCATCCTTCATACCGTGTTTAAACAAAAAGAGACGGAAATCAGAATGACAATTGTTCCAAACATTCTCTGTTATGAACGAGTTTACCAAATCCCTGACATTTGAAAAATATTAGGACGGAAAAAGAACGCCAAGCGCCTGCAATTACAGTAGCCAACTTGAATATGCAAAACTTGCGTGAAATGTTAATTGCTTTCATATTTCACGTCAATAGCAGTAATTCCAGTGACATAAAACGTTGCTTAATTTACTCTTACATAAGGTTATTCAGACGAAAGATGAGTAATAACGGCCAATTATTTTCCCACTTTCTCTCTTGTCTCGGTTATTATTGTTTATAGCTTTGATCACTTTTATTCAGAAAATACGTCTGTTAACAAGGGTCTGTCAGCTTTATATTAATGCGAGTTTTATATAACAATGTTTTTTCTGTTCAGAGAGTTTTTATCGCTCGATCTCTTTTCTCTTGTATCATATATGAATAAAATGTATAGATTAAGAGTCCTGTGAAACGCCAACCCTGCACCCTGATCTGAATCGGCTTAGGGCAAATGAGGAATAACAATAGACTCCATTCAAAGTTCCCCTTTTTTTTCTTATAGCATTCATTTCTCAGCATTATTTACCTTTATTTCTATCCTTTGTTCACTTTTAATCTTGTATTCTAATATAGACTGAAATGGTAAAGGCCTTTTATTGAATCTCTCTCTCTCTCTCTCTCTCTCTCTCTCTCTCTCTCTCTCTCTGCTTAGTACTTGGGTTATATTTATCTAAATCTTTAAATGTTTATGTTCATCTTATTTATTGCTAACCATTATCCGTATCAGCGCTCCAAGTATCTCTGAAAGTAACATACGGAGCAACACTTAAAAGTTATCATTTTATATACCCATCTATAAATACTGTATATATATATATATATATATATATATATATATATATATATATATATATATATATATATATACAGTGTATATATATATATATATATATATATATATATATATATATAATGTGCGTGTGTGTTTGTATATATACACAAACATATATTTACATGTATGTATATATGCTACATATGTTTATAAATATATATATATATATATATATATATATATATATATGTATGTATGTATGTATGTATATATGTATGTATGTAAGTATGTATATATACACATATTTATATATAAACAAACATATATATATATATATATATATATATATATACATATACGTGTATATGCACATATGTATATGAAAATTATGTATATATAATGCTTACATATCTATAGATATACATATATATAAATGTATGTATGTATGTATGTATATATATACATATATATATATATTTATATATATACTGTATTTATATAAATACAGTATATATATAAATATATATATATATATATATATATATATATATATATATATATTGAAGTTTATATGCATGTATTTCATAAATATTTGTATGTATACATATAAAAACACACGCACCCACACATATATACAGTGTATTTAAATATATATATATATATATATATATATAGTATATATATATACATATATATATATATATATATATATATATATATATATATATCGTGTGTTTTTCTGTGTGTTTAAATCTGTATATAGCTATATAGACAGATGTTTTAGAAAACAAGTTCCAGAAAGTTCAAGAACGATCGCAAGATAAGGTTGCATAGACGGTGAAAAAAGAAAATATTTGTTGACTCCCTTTCCTCTAACTCTAGTTTCTAAATCATTTATTTAGCCTTATTCATACAATTCTCAGAAAGAATATGTATGACAGCGTAGGTTAGATTCAGTTTATATATTGTTAAACTTTCTTGCTGTTTAGAATATGATCTAATTTACAAATCCTTTCTAAGAAATATAAAGGATGTGTTCTACTTCCCTCTCTGAGAGAGGTAGTTTTGTTTAGATTTCTCTTTGGCAAAATATCAGAACTTCTAATTCATGAGAGCGACGGGACTAAGAACTGCCACGATAAACTTATATTGATTTAGGGAAAAGCTATAGCTACACTGTTAAAGACACCGTAATTTTAATCGGAAATTCTCCATAAAAGTATAATGTTCTCAGCCGTATTTCAGTAAAATACAGGCGACCGTAATTTTTAATCTACTTTGTTAATATTTTTTTTACGGGTTGGCGACCGTAATATCACTCCTTTACGTAAATATATCCGTTTTTAAAACGGTAAATGTCTGGCAACATTTATTCCAGGATTTTTACCGTTTTGTAATGCACATTTTTAAGTGTATGTATGAGAAAAGAACTTTTGGATATGCTCTTGTGTTTTCATTAAAGAGCAAAAGAATGGAATTCAATATCCAAAGGAAAATAAATGTGAAATGGTTCTCAAGCTTCCATAATTATCGGGACAATGAATCAAAGGTTTTACACTAATGACTAATTACTGAGTACAGGCTCGTGGAAATGTGGCCCTTTTATCAATTAGGTATTTCAAAATCATGCATCAAATTTTTCACATTTCAAAAAGAAATGATTGGTAATGATATGAAGATAATTACACATACTCTTGCTTAGAATATTTTTTTTATTAGATTTAATGACAATATACATACAAATTTTAAAGAGAATAAACCAAATCTAAAGTATTTAGCAATATGAATAAAAACCGAATAACTCGAATATACTGCCAGTTACCGAACTGGCAGTATATTTAACTGTATTAAAGTGATTTATGAATAATTTTTCTATGATACCAGTCACATCAGCAACTAGATCTGGACCCAAAAGAAAATATATTAAAATTCACAAATACAAAATATAAATGTATTTTGAAAAGATGATTCAATTACCTTACGCGATAAATTGTTTGTGTAATTGAAAGCAAATTACATACAGATTACACCTTATCGTGTTTCTAATCTTGCGCTTTGATGAGAGCTTATCTCCTCATACAAATATGTGTAATGAAAACACACTGCATTCATACGATAATCCTGGAGTGCTTATTATATAATCCCTCGCTTCAGAGTATATTGCTTGCTTATGCTATTAAGAGAGAGAGAGAGAGAGAGAGAGAGAGAGAGAGAGAGAGAGAGAGAGAGAGAGAGAGAGAGAGCGCCGTTCAAATCCGTTAGACCAAGTGTGACAGTGTACTGTGTATATATATATACATACATACATACACACATATATATATATATATATATATATATATATATATATATACAAGTATATAAATACACACATATATGTATATATATATATATATATATATATATACACATATATATATATATGTATGTATATATATATATATATATATATATATATATATATATATATATTTATATATATATATAACTTGCAGTATAGTATTTCAGTGTAAAGTTATTTTAATCATAATTCAAATATATAATAACAATAATTGAAGAAAAAAAACTTTTTTAAATACTCCAGGCAGACTCGTGTAGACATTTCTTAAAGCTTCACAGAACTGAATCGCCAAGGTTTTCTATTAAGGGGAGGAAGAACGTATTTCGATGAAAACTTAATACCATGAGTATGTTGCTGCATTGTTATGATCATTGCTTGCTTGCAGCAATCACAAGGCACATAAGTCATCTTTCGCTTGAGATTTCTTTTATTATTATTACTATTATTATTATTATTTTTATTATTATTATTATTATTATTATTGTTGTAGTTGTTGTTGTTGTTGTTGTTGTTGTTGTAGATAATATTATTATTACTAGCTAAGCTATAACCTTAGTTGGAAAAGTTTTATGCTATAAGCCAAAAGGCTCCAACGGGAAAAAGTAGCCCAGTGGGGAAAGGAAACAAGGAATTAAATGAACTACAAGAGAAGTAATGACCATCAAAATAAAATATTTTAACATCATAACAACATTAAATTAGATGTATCATTTATAAGGCAGCGGCATTTTGCTATATCCTTAAGTAGAATGTTTGATTATGGCCACATTGTTGCTATTGATTCTCCATGAAGTTTATAGTGTCTCTTGCTTGCTGCCCCTTTGATGATTGATTGCTTGGATCATCTTGGGGCGCTACTGTTCTTCAGTAGTGGCAGTAAAAGAGCCACCAGTAAGGCTTCCACCACTTCAGACTGCAGCAATGAGAGTGTAACCAGAAATATTAACAGTGCCCTCAGACAGCTAACTTTCTAGGATGACATTCAGAAGCGCATTATATGTCAGTTCATGGATCTAGAGGATTTGTAATGATTTAGTCTTCTGCATACTTGCTGTAGAGCACAAAGGCATTTTGTAATTCAATTTCTGATTTGTTATTTTCAACTTAAATTCGTGATATTTTCTGATTAGATAGTATTGGGTCACTCCATATAGATATCTTAAATATTTCTCTATTACAATGAGGCATTGAATATTATTCATACAAGGTTTAAACTTCTTTCATAAGCTAACAGTTTTTTTATTGCCATTCCAATAACAGAAACCTTTAATAAAGTGAAGCATTTTACCCCAATAGACCAGATGATAGAGAACCCCCATTATGTAATTAGATCTTTAGGTGTTGTATTTATCAGCTTCATCTAAATTTTAGGATGCGTTAATCAAAGAGAGATGCTGTATTAGCCCAAAGATTTTTTTTTCCAGTGGTTCAGCAAGTATTCTAGTGCTCCAAGACTATTTCAGTCAAGAAATGCTTGACCAGGGTTTGTCTAGTATTGGTTATGTTGCTTCCTAACCAATTTTTTCTTAGTAGATTGTCTATGGTCATCTCCGCCTAATTTAGTATATTCATTTTTATTGCACCAAAATGTGGAGAAGTTCCTTTGTCAAAATAAACTCAAGAAGTTCCAAATGAGTCGGTAGCTTTGAAACTCATACCTTAGATCCAATTAATTTATTTATTTCTCTTATAAAGGGCAACAAGGATTGCAAACTTGTGCCTTTACCAATTTTTTATTTGAATACCACCCACTTCTCTTTATGCAATCCACAGGAGTAGCAAGTGTGGTTGCCATTAGCCACAGAAGAATTCCAACTGCCATGTAAGAGACGGTCCTCTCAATTAAAGGATTCATAAATTTTCATTAGACTTTTTATGGCTTGCGGATGCCTTTTATCTAAACTTTTTAGAGCAGCAGTGCCCTACTTGTACTGCATACTACCACTACATAAAACTGAGTTAGTACAATAACTGGCCTTATATGGCTATCCCTGGTTTAAAGACACTGAAGTACATTGACCTTGACTATTTAATCTCTCAAAGGGTCCACAACCTTCCACAAGGCATTCCTCGGCGTTTGGATACAGTTCAGTAGAATTGCAAGCCAGTAACTTTTGCTTGAGACGCAGTGTTGGGCAGTGCTGGCATACAATTTTCATGTTCTTAAAACGAAACTTTGTTGGTAAAATTTTATTTGATTTCAAAACGAAGCTGTGTTGCTAATATGACATGGCAAATGGGCTCGAATTGAATTATTTATAAATCTTTTTTTATTAATTAAAAGAATAATTAATTGATGAATGAATGTCGAATGTGTAATTAAATCCATACTAAAATTTATTTGTATATATATGATATATATATGTATATATATACTGTATATATACATATATATAATTTATATATATATATATATATATATATATGTGTATATATACAAATAAATATATATATTTATATATATATGAATATATATATAAGTATATATATATATATATATATATATATATATATATATATATTTATAGGTAGTAGGTTGGCCAGGGCACCAGCCGCCCGTTGAGATACTACCGCTAGAGAGTTATGGGGTCCTTTGACTGGCCAGACAGTACTACTTAGGACCCTTCTCTCTGGTTACGGTTCTTTCCCTTTGCCTACACAGACACCGAATAGTCTGGCCTATTCTTTACAGATTCTCCTGTCCTCATACACATGGCAACACTAAGATTGCCAAACAATTCTACTTCTCTCGAGGGGTTAACTATTGCACTGTAATTTTTCAGTGGCTACTTTCCTCTTGGTAAGGGTAGAAGAGACTCTTCAGCTATGGTAAGCAGCTCTTCTAGGAGAAGGACACTCCAAAATTAAACCAATGTTCTCTAATCTTGGGTAGTGCTATAGCCCCTGTACCATGGTCTTCCACTGTCTTGGGTTGGAGTTCTCTTGCTTGGGGGTACACTCGGGCACACTGTTCTATCTAGTTAGTTTATCTTCCTATTGTTTTGTTAAAGTTTTTATATTTTATATAGGAAATATTTATTTTAATATTGTTACTCTTCTTGAAATATTTTATTTTTCCTTTTTTCCTTTCCTCACTGGGCTATTTTCCCTGTTGGGGCTTCTGGGCTTATAGCATCCTGCTTTTCCAACTAGGGTCGTAGCTTAGCATTTAATAATATATATATATATATATATATATATATATATATATATATATATATATATATATATATATATATATATATATATATCTGCCTCCTGTTAAGAATAATATACTTTCACAGAAATCAAGTACAAATTTGTTGTTATTGAAACCTCGGGCATAATGCCAGGAAAACCCATAATAACAAATTAAGAATTTCTCTCCTATTCAATCCAGAAATATACGAAACTAAAGGATATATCAAATGATTTTAATTTAAACTTTTCGTTGGGGAGCTCAGCTTATTGGAGTAGGCGGGGGAAAAGTTCTTCAAAAACAAGTCCTAAAATCCAGAGTATTTATTTGGAATCCTTGATTCCTACTTCTTATAATATGAAGTTTGTTTTACGATATTACATCCGTCAATGAATTTGGAAGGAGGTTATGTTTTACCCCCTGTTTGTGTGTGTTTGTTTGAGAACAGCTTTCAGGCCACAATTTTAATCGTAGAGTAATGAAAATTGCAGGGATAAGTTCTTATGTAAAAAGCTGGAAATGATTGAATTTTTGAAGGTCAAGGTTAAATGTCAAGGTCACGGTCAAGCAAAATGTTCAATTCACGTAATCAGGCATAAGTTTTGGACATCGTTGTCACAGAGAATTCAAACTTGGTTCATATTTGAGTGTATGAAAATCCACGCCAATTAATACATGTTAAGGTTGAAGGTCAAGGTCAATTTCGAACAAAAGGTCGAGAAATAAGCTGCCACGGCGGAGGTCTGCGCTCTACTGAGTGCCCCTCTAGTTTCTATAGAGTTCCCTATTTTTCACTACAGTTATGATATATGAGAAAATTATTTCTTCACATAGTTTTTTTTTTTTTTTTTTTTTTTTTTTTTTTACCGAATGGTGCTCAGACATTTCCTTTCAGACCACATAGAATATAAGAAGCTATTCAGATTTAGAAAAGAAAAAAATATAACCTTACGCAGCCAATATTTTTACGAATGTTTAGAGGTATAATTGTAATTTAGGGATATATTTTTAAAATATGATTTAATCAAGAAAACGAGACAAATAGTATTAAACATGAAGGACGATTTCTCAGTTTCCCTTATTTCCGTCCTAAGTCTGATTTAGGTTAGGGTTAGGTTAGGTTAGGTTAGGTTAAAAAGCGCTTCTTGTCAACCTATCATCCGCGGATCTCTCTTCACAAGTTCGCATACATACATATAGGAAAGTGGTATATGTGAAAAATCATGAAGCTCTAGTGATGGTGGATTTTGGAAAATCGAACACCACAAGGCTAGTAAGAATAGATAAGTCTGTGTGCCAATGAAAATCAAGAAAACTTAACCGTTTTGTGCATGGTCACATTGTCCCAAAGCTTTTGTTTAAATTTATCGACAAATAAGTGATTAAATGTTAAATTATGTTTCAAGGTCTCCATTAATCATTTCTAGTGTAGTGAATGGCATTCTTTCAATTTCTCTTATGGATAAACCCTAGGGGAATAAAATGGTACAATTGCAATATAGGTATGTACACAAAGGTGCAAAATAAAGCCATTTATATTTTGGAGAGTAAAGAATAAAATATGAATAAAGGATGCACGAAATGGTAAAATGATGATAATTGAACTTAACATAAGTACAAAGAGAGAGAGAGAGAGAGAGAGAGAGAGAGAGAGAGAGAGAGAGAGAGAGAGAGAGAGAGAGAGAGAGAGAGAGCAAATTAGGTACCATAAACACGGGTAATGAGGTTCCGAAAAGTACAGTTAATGTTCATTATACACCTTCAACTGCTTAAATTGAAAAGAATAGTCAAAGATCATTTTGCAATTTTATCTGATTTCAATTTTAGCATCACTAACACAATAACTATAATTAGCCGTAAATTACCAAGGAAAAAAAAGGTTTTATAAGTTTACTGTATATGAGTAGAATATCATCATTATTATTATTATTATTATTAAATGCTAAGCTACAACCCTAGTTGGAAAAGCAGGGTGCTATAAGTCCAGGGGCCCCAATAGGGAAAATAGGCCAGTGAGGAAAGGAAACAAGGAAAAATAAAATATTTTTAAGAACAGTAACAACATTAAAATAAATATTTCCTATATAAACTATAAAAACTTTAACAAGAAAAAAGAAAGAGAAATTAGATAGAATAGTGTGCCCGACTGTACCCTCAAGCAAGAGAACTCTAACCTGAGACAGTGGAAGATCATGGTACAGAGCCTTAGGCACTACCCAAGACTAGAGAACAATGGTTTGATTTTGGAGAATAGAACGTATTTTGTGAGAGCGGCTGATTAAAGTATCTTTTCGATGTCCTTTGATCCCATTTTTATACTTCTACCATGCCTGCGATCTATCTTCCTTTCTTTCATCTTTTTGTGAAACCTCTTAAACATCTGTGAACCAAATATATAAATCCAATCCAAGTGATGGAACCTTTAAAGGTATTGTACCAACTGTGTGTCACACGATCGTACATAGTAACGACATTTAATTTTGTATATATATTATGCTTGTATCTTCGCTCTCCCCTCGCACTAAAAAGAACCTGAAATAACATGTATGTTTTTCTCACTGTTAACTGTTAACCAATGCAGTGTCGGTTGAACAGGAAATTTCCTGTTGCATTGAACCACCAATGTGACGAGCCGAGAGAAGGATGAAAGCAACTGAGTAACTTTATTACTGAACACTCTCCTTTACATACAAAAACTCAATGCAACAGGAAATTTCCGGCTTAACCGACACTGCACCGGTTAACAGTTAAGGTGAGAAAAAAACACATTATTTCAGGTTCAATGCAACAGGAAATTTCCTGTTCAACCGACACCGCATTGGTTAACAGTTAACGGTGAGAAAAACATACATGTTATTTCAGGTTCTTTTTAGTGCGAGGGGAGAGCGAAGATACAAGCATAATATATATACAAAATGAAATGTTGTTACTATGTACGATCGTGTGACACACTGTTGGTACAGTATCCACGTAACTGACATATTCTTTTATATCCACCAATTTACCTACCATCAGCTTTTTTTTTTTTCAGCTTTTTCTTTTCAGCTTTAATCGTTCAATTATTTCTACTCCCCAGATCATCCAAGTTTATATGATTCTTAAAGGAGATTGGTTGATAGAATTAATGAAACTTTATATGTAATTACAGAATAAGTAATTTTATCGAACGATTTATTTTTTAATCTTATATATTCGTCTCCATTCACTTTACATCCAGTATCCTTCTCTTTTCAATTAAGTTAGTTCATTTCACTCTTGATGTACTTCTACTTTTTTTTTTTCAATTTATTTATTTTTTCTCCTCCCGGTTATCTTAAATCTCTTATTCAACTCTTGTTATTCTCTCGATTTAGATTTTGTAGCGTCTTCATGATTAATGTTTTCTAAATGCATTTCTCAAATAATTTCTTCTGTAATAGACAAATTTGTGAACGGGAGGAACTAGTCTCACGTAAATATATATATATATATATATATATATATATATATATATGTGTGTGTGTGTGTGTGTATATATATATATATATATATATATATATATATATATATATATATATATATATATATGTGTGTGTATATATAGTATTATATATGTATACACAGTATATGTTTATTACTTAACTCATTTCAGTTGGGGGATTCATGGCTTTTTTTGAAGTGTAGTTTAGGTAAAGTTTTAGCAACTAAGCTGAAGTCCTCTGTACAATTCAACCAATCTTATTATATAGTGGTGTTCCTATATCTCCGTGTCAGCTGGCACTCTAAGTCTGTTAATTTTCCTTGTATATTCACTTTGTTCATCACTGACGTACTACAAGTTTCACAGTTAATTAGTTTTGAAAGGTACCTCTTTTAATATTAACATATTGTCTTGTTATACATATAGACCCGCTCAATCCTAGCGCGTAATCTTTGAATTGGAAAGTATATGTAAATTGGTAGCTCTGATTTTATATATTGTAGAAATTCGTCTGTTACGGCACGCTATATAAAATTTTCTCTTCTATTGAAATTTTGTGGTATTAGATCTCCTAATGCTGTGAAATTCTATCACAAAAATTAATTTGAAATGTGTCACATATAAGGGGTTCACCATATGACATAAGATCATTTCCAACATTCTATTAAAAAAAAATTATGTTGGCCATACTTACAATATTTTTTTCTTCTTAAAAGGTCCTGTTTTCCATAATATTGAATACAATTCAATTTGCCCGATCATTGATCCAGCTTTTCTGCGTAACTTCGTTTTTCCTATGAGGATCCGAAGGTAACGTTGAACTTTTATGATTGTTTCGCCAAACTAATAAAATTTTTATATTTGTATTGTTTTTTTAAAGTAAACATAATTGGGCACTTAGTGCCATTGGGTAATTTTTATATAATTTTATAATTGGTGTTTCCATTGGCATCCTTACTTTTAGAGTCTTTGTTTCCGTATTAGATCATTCCTCGCGTTTTGTCTTTCGTTAATTTATCTTCGTTTACGGATATATGCGATCTTTTACAACAAGACTTCCGTATCCCTCATCCATTCCTGGACAGAAATTTTTATTTTATATTTTTAAACTCAAATTTTGCAAACCTGAAAACTCATTTCTTGTATCCCTAATCCATTTCTGATCAGAAACTTATTTTATTTTCTTAAATTTATAAAGTTGAAATAAATTGTAGTATTCTCCTTCCATTTCTGACCAAAAACTTTGATATTTTTATTTTTTAACAAAATTTATAAAGTAAAAAAAATCAATTCTAGTAGCCCCATCCATTTCTGACCAGAAACTTTTATTTGTTAGCAAATTTTGTAAAGCCGAAAAAGCAATTCTAGTACTAACTACCAAAGCTGTTACAATGCTTAGTTACAGAGAACTAATAAAGTAACTCATAATCTGGTTCCTTTTATTTCAATAATTTCAACCTTAAGAACTCTCTCCGCTTCCCAATCCTATTTCAATCACCTCCATTTTTTTTTATTGCTGCCCCTCTATGTATTCTTTCCAATTCTTCACTGACCCAGTTGAGTATGCCATCCTTCATACTCTGTTTAAACAAATTAGAGGGAAATTGCCATCCTTCATACTCTGTTTAGACAAATTAGAGGGAAATTGCCATCCTTCATACTCTGTTTAAACAAATTAGAGAGAAATTGCCATCCTTCATACTCTGTTTAGACAAATTAGAGGGAAATTGCTATCCTTCATAATCTGTTTAGACAAATTAGAGGGAAATTGCCATCCTTCATACTCTGTTTAAACAAATTAGAGAGAAATTGCCATCCTTCATACTCTGTTTAGACAAATTAGAGGGAAATTGCCATCCTTCATACTCTGTTTAAACAAATTAGAGAGAAATTGCCATCCTTCATACTCTGTTTAAACAAATTAGAGAGAAATTGCCATCCTTCATACTCTGTTTGGACAAATTAGAGGGAAATTGCCATCCTTCATACTCTGTTTAGACAAATTAGAGGGAAATTGCCATCCTTCATACTCTGTTTGAACAAATTAGAGGGAAATTGTCATCCTTCAAAATCTGTTTAAAGAAATTAGAGGGAAATTGCCATCCTTCAAAATCTGTTTAAACAAATTATAGGGAAATTGCCATCCTTCAAAATCTGTTTAAACAAATTAGAGGGAAATTGTCATCCTTCATACTCTGTTTAAACAAATTATAGGGAAATTGCCATCCTTCAAACTCTGTTTAAACAAATTAGAGGGAAATTGCCAACCTTCATACTGTTTTTAAACATATTACAGGGAAATTGCCATCCTTCATACTCTGTTTAAACAAATTAGAGAGAAATTGCCATCCTTCATACTCTGTTTGGACAAATTAGAGGGAAATTGCCATCCTTCATACTCTGTTTGAACAAATTAGAGGGAAATTGTCATCCTTCAAAATCTGTTTAAAGAAATTAGAGGGAAATTGCCATCCTTCAAAATCTGTTTAAACAAATTATAGGGAAATTGCCATCCTTCAAAATCTGTTTAAACAAATTAGAGGGAAATTGTCATCCTTCATACTCTGTTTAAACAAATTATAGGGAAATTGCCATCCTTCAAACTCTGTTTAAACAAATTAGAGGGAAATTGCCATCCTTAATACTCTGTTTAAACAAATTAGAAGGTAATTGCCATCCTTCATACCCTGTTTAAATGAATTAGAGGGGAATTGCCATCCTTTATACTCTGTTTAAACAAATTAGAAGGTAATTGCCATCCTTCATACTCTGTTTAGACAAATTAGAGGGAAATTGCCATCCTTCATACTCTGTTTAAACAAATTAGAGAGAAATTGCCATCCTTCATACTCTGTTTAGACAAATTAGAGGGAAATTGCCATCCTTCATAATCTGTTTAGACAAATTAGAGGGAAATTGCCATCTTTCATACTCTGTTTAGACAAATTAGAGGGAAATTGCCATCCTTCATACTCTGTTTAAACAAATTAGAGAGAAATTGCCATCCTTCATACTCTGTTTAAACAAATTAGAGAGAAATTGCCATCCTTCATACTCTGTTTGGACAAATTAGAGGGAAATTGCCATCCTTCATACTCTGTTTAGACAAATTAGAGGGAAATTGCCATCCTTCATATTCTGTTTGAACAAATTAGAGGGAAATTGTCATCCTTCAAAATCTGTTTAAAGAAATTAGAGGGAAATTGCCATCCTTCAAAATCTGTTTAAACAAATTATAGGGAAATTGCCATCCTTCAAAATCTGTTTAAACAAATTAGAGGGAAATTGTCATCCTTCATACTCTGTTTAAACAAATTATAGGGAAATTGCCATCCTTCAAACTCTGTTTAAACAAATTAGAGGGAAATTGCCAACCTTCATACTGTTTTTAAACATATTACAGGGAAATTGCCATCCTTCATACTCTGTTTAAACAAATTAGAGAGAAATTGCCATCCTTCATACTCTGTTTGGACAAATTAGAGGGAAATTGCCATCCTTCATACTCTGTTTGAACAAATTAGAGGGAAATTGTCATCCTTCAAAATCTGTTTAAAGAAATTAGAGGGAAATTGCCATCCTTCAAAATCTGTTTAAACAAATTATAGGGAAATTGCCATCCTTCAAAATCTGTTTAAACAAATTAGAGGGAAATTGTCATCCTTCATACTCTGTTTAAACAAATTATAGGGAAATTGCCATCCTTCAAACTCTGTTTAAACAAATTAGAGGGAAATTGCCATCCTTAATACTCTGTTTAAACAAATTAGAAGGTAATTGCCATCCTTCATACCCTGTTTAAATGAATTAGAGGGGAATTGCCATCCTTTATACTCTGTTTAAACAAATTAGAAGGTAATTGCCATCCTTCATACTCTGTTTAGACAAATTAGAGGGAAATTGCCATCCTTCATACTCTGTTTAAACAAATTAGAGAGAAATTGCCATCCTTCATACTCTGTTTAGACAAATTAGAGGGAAATTGCCATCCTTCATAATCTGTTTAGACAAATTAGAGGGAAATTGCCATCTTTCATACTCTGTTTAAACAAATTAGAGAGAAATTGCCATCCTTCATACTCTGTTTAGACAAATTAGAGGGAAATTGCCATCCTTCATACTCTGTTTAAACAAATTAGAGAGAAATTGCCATCCTTCATACTCTGTTTAAACAAATTAGAGAGAAATTGCCATCCTTCATACTCTGTTTGGACAAATTAGAGGGAAATTGCCATCCTTCATACTCTGTTTAGACAAATTAGAGGGAAATTGCCATCCTTCATACTCTGTTTGGACAAATTAGAGGGAAATTGTCATCCTTCAAAATCTGTTTAAAGAAATTAGAGGGAAATTGCCATCCTTCAAAATCTGTTTAAACAAATTATAGGGAAATTGCCATCCTTCAAAATCTGTTTAAACAAATTAGAGGGAAATTGCCATCCTTCATACTCTGTTTGAACAAATTAGAGGGAAATTGTCATCCTTCAAAATCTGTTTAAAGAAATTAGAGGGAAATTGCCATCCTTCAAAATCTGTTTAAACAAATTATAGGGAAATTGCCATCCTTCAAAATCTGTTTAAACAAATTAGAGGGAAATTGTCATCCTTCATACTCTGTTTAAACAAATTATAGGGAAATTGCCATCCTTCAAACTCTGTTTAAACAAATTAGAGGGAAATTGCCATCCTTAATACTCTGTTTAAACAAATTAGAAGGTAATTGCCATCCTTCATACCCTGTTTAAACAAATTAGAGGGAAATTGCCATCCTTCATTCTCTGTTTGAATAAATTAGAGGGGAATTGCCATCCTTTATACTCTGTTTAAACAAATTAGAGGGAAATTGCCAACCTTCATACTGTTTTTAAACATATTACAGGGAAATTGCCATCCTTCATACTGTGTTTAAACAAATTAGAGGGAAATTGGCATCCTTCATACTCTATTTAAACAAAATAGAGGGAAATTGTCATCCTTTTTACTGTGTTTAAACAAAGAAGAGGGAAATATCCATCCTTCTTACTGTGTTTAAACAATGAAGAAGGAAATTGCCATCCTTCATACTGTGTTTAAACCAAAAAAACAGGGAAATTGCCATCATTCATACTTTTGTTTAAACAAAAGAGAGGGAAATTGCTATACTTCATACTGTCTTTAAACAAAAAAGAGGGAAATTGACATCCTTCATAATGTGTTTAAACAAAAAAGAGGGAAATTGTCATCTTCATACTGTGTTTAAAAAAAAAAGAGGGAAATTGTCATCTTTCATACTGTGTTTAAACAAAAAGAGGGAAATTGCCATCTTCATACTGTGTTTAAACAAAATAGAGGGAAATTGCCATCCATCATCATGTGTTTAAACAAAAAAGAGGGAAATTGCTATCATACATACTGTGTTTAAACAAAATAAAAGGAAATTGTCATCCTTCATACCGTGTTTAAACAAAAAGAGACGGAAATTAGAATGACAATTGTTCCAAACATTCTCTGTTATGAACGAGTTTACCAAATCCCTGACATTTGAAAAATATTAGGACGGAAAAAGAACGCCAAGCGCCTGCAATTACAGTAGCCAACTTGAATATGCAAAACTTGCGTGAAATGTTAATTGCTTTCATATTTCACGTCAATAGCAGTAATTCCAGTGACATAAAACGTTGCTTAATTTACTCTTACATAAGGTTATTCAGACGAAAGATGAGTAATAACGGCCAATTATTTTCCCACTTTCTCTCTTGTCTCGGTTATTATTGTTTATAGCTTTGATCACTTTTATTCAGAAAATACGTCTGTTAACAAGGGTCTGTCAGCTTTAAATTGATCCGAGTTTTATATAACAATGTTTTTTTTCTGTTCAGAGAGTTTTTATAGCTCGATCTCTTTTCTCCTGTATCATATATGAATAAAATGTATTTTAAGAGTCCTGTGAAACGCCAACCCTGCGCCCGTCCTGAATCGGCTTAGGGCAAATGAGGAATAACAATAGACGCCATTCAAAGTTCCCCTTTTTTTCTTATAGCATTCATTTCTCAGCATTATTTACCTTTATTTCTATCCTTTGTTCACATTTAATCTTGTATTCTAATATGACTGAAATGGTAAATGCCTTTTATTGAATCTCTCTCTCTCTCTCTCTCTCTCTCTCTCTCTCTCTCTCTCTCTCTCTCTCTCTCTCTGCTTAGTACTTGGGTTATATTTATCTAAATCTTTAAATGTTTATGTTCATCTTATTTATTGCTAACCCTTATCCGTATCAGCGCTCCAAGTATCTCTGAAAGTAACATACGGAACAACACTTAAAAGTTATCATTTTATATACCCATCTATAAATACTGTATACATATATATATATATATATATATATATATATATATATATATATATATATATATATATATATATACAGTGTATATATATATATATATATATATATATATATATATATAATGTGTGTGTGTGTTTGTATATATACACAAACATATATTTACATGTATGTATATATGCTACATATGTTTATAAATATATATATATATATATATATATATATATATATATATATATATGTATGTATGTATATATGTATGTATGTAAGTATGTATATATACACATATTTATATATGAACAAACATATATATATATATATATATATATATATATATATATATATACGTGTATATGCACATATGTATATGAAAATTATGTATATATAATGCTTACATATCTATAGATATACATATATATAAATATGTATGTATGTATGTATGTATATATACATATATATATATATATATATATATATATATTTATGTATACTGTATATATATAAATACAGTATATATATAAATATATATATATATATATATATATATATATATATATATATATGAAGTTTATATGCATGTATTTCATAAATATTTGTAAGTATACATATAAATACACACGCACCCACACATATATACAGTGTATTTATATATATATATATATATATATATATATATATATATATATATATATATATATACATATACAGTATATATATACATATATATATATATATATATATATATATCGTGTGTTTTTCTGTGTGTTTAAATCTGTATATAGCTATATAGATAGATGTTTTAGGAAGCAAGTTCCAGAAAGTTCAAGAACGATCGCAAGATAAGGTTATTCAGAAGGTGAAAAAAGAAAATATTTGTTGACTCCCTTTCCTCTAACTCTAGTTTCTAAATCATTTATTTAGCCATATTCATACAATTGTCAGAAAGAATATGTATGACAGCGTAGGTTAGATCAGTTTATATATTGTTAAACTTTCTTGCTGTTAGAATAAGATCTAATTCACAAATCCTTTCTAAGAAATATAAAGGATGTTTCTACTTCCCTCTCTGAGAGAGGTAGTTTTGTTTAGATTTCTCTTTGGCAAAATATCAGAACTTCTAATTCATGAGAGCGACTGGACTAGAACTGCCACGATAAATATGTATTGATTTAGGGAAAAGCTATAGCTACACTGTTATTTTTTTAAGGGTTTGTGACCGTAATATCACTCCTTTACGTAAATATATCCGTTTTTAAAACGGTAAATGTCTGGCAACATTTATTCCAGGATTTTTACCGTTTTCTAATGCACATTTAAGTGTATGTATGAGAAAAGAGCTTTTGGATATGCACTTGTGTTTTCATTAAAGAGCAAAAGAATGGAATTCAATATCCAAAGGAAAATAAATGTGAAATGGTTCTCAAGCTTCCATAATTATCGGGACAATGAATCAAAGGTTTTACACTAATGACTAATTACTGAGTACAGGCTCGTGGAAATGTGGCCCTTTTATCAATTAGGTATTTCAAAATCATGCATCAAATTTTTCACATTTCAAAAAGAAATGATTGGTAATGATATGAAGATAATTACACATACTCTTGCTTAGAATATTTTTTTTATTAGATTTAATGACAATATACATACAAATTTTAATTAGAATAAACCAAATCTAAAGTATTTAGCAATATGAATAAAAACCGAATAACTCGAATATACTGCCAGTTACCGAACTGGCAGTATATTTAACTGTATTTAAAGTGATTTATGAATAATTTTTCTATGATACCAGTCACATCAGCAAGTAGATCTATACCCAAAAGAAAATATATTAAAATTCACAAATACAAAATATAAATGTATTTTGAAAAGATGATTCAATTACCTTATGCGATAAATTGTTTGTGTAATTGAAAGCAAATTACATACAGATTACACCTTATCGTATTTCTAATCTTGCGCTTTGATGAGAGCTTATCTCCTCATACAAATATGTGTAATGAAAACACACTGCATTCATACGATAATCCTGGAGTGCTTATTATATAATCCCTCGCTTCAGAGTATATTGCTTGCTTATGCTATTAAAAGAGAGAGAGAGAGAGAGAGAGAGAGAGAGAGAGAGAGAGAGAGAGAGAGAGAGAGAGAGAGAGAGAGAGCTGTTCAAATCCGTTAGACTAAGTGTCAGTGGACTGTATGTGTGTGTATATATATATATATATATATATATATATACACTTGTATAAATACACACGCACACACACACATATATATATGTATGTATATAAATACACACACGCACAAACAAACACACACACACACACACACACATATATATATATATATATATATATATATATATATATATATATATATATACTGTATATGTACACACACATATATATATATATACATACACACATGTATATATATATATATATATGTATATATATAACTTGCAGTATAGTATTTCAGTGTAAAGTTATTTTAATCATAATTCAAATATATAATAACAATAATTGAAGAAAAAAAAACTTCTTTAAATACTCCAGGCAGACTCGTGTAGACATTTCTTAAAGCTTCACAGAACTGAATCGCTAAGATTTTCTATTAAGGGGAGGAAGAACGTATTTCGATGAAAACTTAATACCATGAGTATGTTGCTGCATTGTTATGATCATTGCTTGCTTGCAGCAATCACAAGGCACATAAGTCATATTTCGCTTGAGATTTCTTTTATTATTATTATTATTATTATTATTATTATTTTATTATTATTATTATTATTATTATTATTATTATGATATTATTATTATTATTATTGTTGTTGTTGTTG
This sequence comes from Palaemon carinicauda, assembly GCF_036898095.1. NCBI lineage: Eukaryota > Metazoa > Arthropoda > Malacostraca > Decapoda > Palaemonidae > Palaemon > Palaemon carinicauda. The sequence continues at coordinate 128,818,510 of NC_090729.1, forward strand.
TTGTTGTTGTTGTTGTAGATAATATTATTACTAGCTAAGCTATAACCCTAGTTGGAAAAGTATGATGCTATAAGCCAAAAGGCTCCAACAAGAAAAAATAGCCCAGTGCGGAAAGGAAACAAGGAATTAAATAAACTAAAAGAGAAGTAATATCAATGAAAATAAAATATTTTAACATCATACCAACATTAAATTAGATGTATCATATATAAGGCAGCGGCATTTTGCTGTATCCTTAAGTAGAACGCTTGATTATGGCCACATTGTTGCTATTGATTCTCCATAAAGTTTATAGTGAGTGTCTTGCTTGCTGCCCCTTTGATGATTGATTGCTTGGATCATCTTGGGGCGCTACTGTTCTTCAGTAGTGGCAGTAAAAGAGCCACCAGTAAGGCTTCCACCACTTCAGACTGCAGCAATGAGAGTGCAACCAGAAATATTAACAGTGTCTCAGATAGCTAACTTTCTAGGATGACATTCAGAAGCGTATTATATGTCAGTTCATGGATCTAGAGGATTTGTAATGATTTAGTCTTCTGCATACTTGCTGTAGAGCACAAAGGCATTTTGTAATTCAATTTCTGATTTGTTATTCCCAACTGAAATTCGTGATATTTTCTGATTTGATAGTATTGGTTCACTCCAAATAGATATCTTAAATATTTCTCTATTACAATGAGCATTGAATATTATTCGTACAAGGTTTAAACTTCTTTCATAAGCTAACAGTTTTTTTTTATTGCCTTTCCAATAACAGAAACCTTTAATAAAGTGAAGCATTTTATCCCCATAGACCAGATGATAGAGAACCCCCATTATGTAATTAGATCTTTAGGTGTTGTATTTATCAGCTTCATCTAAATTTTAGGATGCGTTAATCAAAGAGAGATGCTGTATTAGCCCAAAGATTTTTTTTTCCAGTGGTTCAGCAAGTATTCTAGTGCTCCAAGACTATTTCAGTCAAGAAATGCTTGACCAGGGTTTGTCCAGTATTGGTTATGTTGCTTCCTAACCAATTTTTTCTTAGTAGATTGTCTATGGTCATCTCCGCCTAATTTAGTATATTCATTTTTATTGCACCAAAATGTGGAGAAGTTCCTTTGTCAAAATAAACTCAAGAAGTTCCAAATGAGTCGGTAGCTTTGAAACTCATACCTTAGATCCAATTAATTTATTTATTTCTCTTATAAAGGGCAACAAGGATTGCAAACTTGTGCCTTGACCAATTTTTTATTTGAATACCACCCACTTCTCTTTATGCAATCCACAGGAGTAGCAAGTGTGGTTGCCATTAGCCACAGAAGAATTTCAACTGTCATGTAAGAGACGGTCCCTCTCAATTAAAGGATTCATAAATTTCCATAGACTTTTTATGGCTTGCGGATGCCTTTTATCTAAACTTTTTAGAGCAGCAGTGCCCTACTTGTACTGCATACTACCACTACATAAAACTGAGTTAGTACAATAACTGGCCTTATATGGCTATCCCTGGTTTAAAGACACTGAAGTACATTGACCTTGACTATTTAATCTCTCAAAGGGTCCACAACCTTCCACAAGGCATTCCTCGGCGTTTGGATACAGTTCAGTAGAATTGCAAGCCAGTAACCTTTGCTTGAGAAGCAGTGTTGGGCATTGCTGGCATACAATTTTCATGTTCTTAAAACGAAACTATGTTGGTAAAATTTTATTTGATTTCAAAACGAAGCGTGTTGCTAATATGACATGGCAAATGGGCTCGAATTGAATGATTTATAAATCTTTTTTTATTAATTAAAAGAATAATTAATTGATGAATGAATGTCGAATGTGCAATTAAATCCATACTAAAATTTATTTATATATATGATATATATATGTATATATATATATATACTGTATATATACATATATATATATATATATATATATATATATATATATATATATATATGTATATATACAAATAAATATATATATTATATATATATATATATATATATATATATATATATAGGTAGTAGGTTGGCCAGGGCACCAGCCGCCCGTTGAGATACTACCGCTAGAGAGTTATGGGGTCCTTTGACTGGCCAGACAGTACTACTTAGGACCCTTCTCTCTGGTTACGGTTCTTTCCCTTTGCCTACACAGACACCGAATAGTCTGGCCTATTCTTTACAGATTCTCCTGTCCTCATACACATGACAACACTAAGATTGCCAAACAATTCTACTTCTCTCAAGGGGTTAACTATTGCACTCTAATTGTTCAGTGGCTACTTTCCTCTTGGTAAGGGTAGAAGAGACTCTTCAGCTATGGTAAGCAGCTCTTCTAGGAGAAGGACACTCCAAAATTAAACCAATGTTCTCTAATCTTGGGTAGTGCTATAGCCCCTGTACCATGGTCTTCCACTGTCTTGGGTTGGAGTTCTCTTGCTTGGGGGTACACTCGGGCACACTGTTCTATCTAGTTAGTTTATCTTCCTCTTGTTTTGTTAAAGTTTTTATATTTTATATAGGAAATATTTATTCTAATATTGTTACTATTCTTGAAATATTTTATTTTTCCTTTTTTCCTTTCCTCACTGGGCTATTTTCCCTGTTGGGGCCCCTGGGCTTATAGCATCCTGCTTTTCCAACTAGGGTCGTAGCTTAGCATTTAATAATATATATATATATATATATATATACATACATATATATATATATATATATATATATATATATTATATATATATATATCTGCCTCCTGTTAAGAATAATATACTTTCACAGAAATTAAGTACAAATTTGTTGTTATTGAAACCTCGGGCCTAATGCCAGGAAAACCCATAATAACAAATTAAGAATTTCTCTCCTATTCAATCCAGAAAAATACGCAACTAAAGGAT
>NC_090729.1:128828878-128831378 GCF_036898095.1 Palaemon carinicauda
AGCCCAAGGGCCCCAACAGGAAAAATAGCCTAGTGAGGAAAGGAAATAAGGAAATAAATAAACGATATCAGAAGTAATGAACAATTAAAATAAAATATTTTGAAAATAGTAACAACATTAAAACAGATATTTCATATATAAACTATAAAAAGACATGTCAGTTTGTTCAACATAAAAACATTTGCTGCAAGTTTGAACATTTGGTCTTCTATTGCAATATATCTTAGACTTGAAATCTACCGACAATAAAAAGGCAAACCAATAGGATTTAGAAATGTAATTTAGATGATGATAAAAAAAAAAGAATGAATGAAGATTGTGGTGTTTCCTGGTCCCCTCCTGATTTAATGAGATTCTGACTCGGGAGATCCAACCCCCTAGAGAACAGTTTCTTTTCTTCGCTGAGCATACTTTATCTCTTACATTTCGAATTACGTGAAGATATTTCTTCTTTTTTTTATTCTCCTCCTTTCTGTCTTTTAAAGTTTCTGATCTGGAATCTCTTGGATTTCCCATGAGATGAGAGATTGGAGTCGTTTTCATCTGATTTATTCGTTGTTATATCTTCATTGGAAAAACGAAGAGGAGAGAATTTTTATGCCTGGCTCGTGAAACTGCAATGATATTTTTTTTATCCTGAACGAGAAATCAAGGTAGAGTTTAAATAAAGGATATGAGAGAGAGAGAGAGAGAGAGAGAGAGAGAGAGAGAGAGAGAGAGAGAGAGTGTGTGCCTCTTTTCTTTCAAATTTTATATTGATATTTCTTTTCTCTCAGATTCTATATTGACATTTCTTTTCTCTCAGATTCTATATTGGCATTTCTTTTCTCTCAGAGATTATTCATTGACATCTCTTTTCTCTCTAAGAATCTTTATTGACATCTCTTTTCTGTTAGAGAATCTATATCAAAATTTCTTTTCTCTCAGAGAATCTAAATTGATACAACGGTTCTCTCAGAGAATCTATATTGATATTTCTTTCCTCTCAGATTCTATATTGACATTTCTTTTCTCTGAGAGATTCTGTATTGATATTTCTTTTCTCTCAGCTTCTATATTAACATTTGTTTTCTCTCAGAGAATCTATATTGATATTTTGTTTTCTCAGAGAATCTGTATTGACATTTGTTTCTCTCAGATTCTATATTGATATTTCTTTTCTCTCAGAGAAACTATATTGACACAGCTTTTCTCTCAGAGAATCTGTATTGCCATTTTTTTTCTCAGAGAATCTGTATTGCCATTTTTTTCCTCAGAGAATCTATATTGACATTTCTTTTCTCTCAGAAAATCTATATTGGAATTTCTTTTCTCTCAGAGAATCTATATTGGCATTTCTTTTCTCTCAGAGAATCTATATTAACAACTCTTTTTCTCAGAGAATATGTATTGACATTTCTTTTCTCTTAGAAAATCTATATTGGCATTTCTTTTTTCTCAGAGAATCTATATTGGCATTTTTTCTCTCAGAGAATTTATATTAACAACTCTTTTCTCTCTGAGAATCTGTATTGACATTTCTTCTCTTTTAAAAAATCTATATTGGCATTTCTTTTCTCTCAGAGAATCTATATTAACAACCCCTTTCTCTCAACGAAATCTATATTGACATCTCTTTTCTCTCACCCCTTTATTTTCTTTCCCCATTGCACCTTTTCATTTATCTTCTCTAAATCCGAATATATCTTTGGCCCCTTCAGCGCCGGACGGACTCATGAATAAATAAAAGATTGAGGCTTCACGTGATGATAAAAATATATTTTCTGCTAGTTTTAGGTACATCGAATTTTGCCTGTGAGATGGATGATAATGATAATATTACACAAAATATATTAAATAATATCTTCGGGTTTTAATTTTCAATCCTATTTCCTTTGAGGCGCTATGGAAAAAAAGAAAATAGTAAATGGAAATATAAAATTTATTTGTCAATGCATATAGTATATATAGATTGAATTTGTTGTATTTCTTTTAAAGTACATAATCATTTTTTTTAGTTTTCAGATTATTTGAGTCGCTGTGGAAGAACAGAAAGTGAATGAAAAGATAAAAATCAATTTTTTGGTGAATATAGTACATATAATTTGTATTTTTTGTGAAGTGCATATTCTTTTTTGTAGTTTTCATATCTATTTGGTTTTTATCAATAAAAAAGTTACAGTAGTAATTAACCATATAAATAAGATAGACACAAATTATACCTGTCCACGTGCGTTCAAGTTTTACATTTTCCCCATAAGAAATCAGCGATGTTGAATGGAAATCTGTGTAAATTTTTCAAACGATGGTATTGACAAAATTAATATTCCATTAAGTCCGTATCACTTGAGCACGTTTCCATTAGTTTTTAGCAAGTTGGGAAAACCCTTTCGAAAGTGGTGACGTTCGCCCATGTTTGGTATTACCTGAATGGCTTAATGGACATGTGGTCTTCAATTTTGCACCAGAAGTGAATTTATAATGACTACTTTCGCGATTCTTGAAATAGAAAGGACAAAAT